>NW_018128172.1:197313-202633 GCF_001952655.1 Monopterus albus | reverse complement strand
CTTCGACCAACAGTAGTCCAATTTCCACCAGCACCCTGTAGGTCAACAGCACTGGTGGCGGCCGTTGTTAACCCAGACCTCGACCAATCCCGCATGGAATTCACACTGATGATTCACATGTTTAAATTTGGCATGTTTTTACACCGGATGCCAGACGCAACCCTCTCTATTTATCCGGGCTTGGGACCAACACAGAAGTCACTGGCTTGAAACCCCTGCGGCTAGATTACTTCAGTTACCTTGTAGCAACATTGATTATTACTTTATTAGATATTCTTTTATCTTGCTCTTTAACATCAGAGAAAACAAGACTTTTTCTTTGGAAAAGTTTCAGTTGTGATCTGATCAAATCTAATATTAAAATTCATTGAACGTTTAATAGAACTTGGGAAGGATCTGAGTGTTGGGGACAACACAGGATGGATTCCTCTGCCAGTACCCAGCAGCAGAAATTAGAACAAGACACAACAGCACTAGAGCGTGGACACCCAAACCGAACCCAACCGGACCCGTTGGTGTCTGAGATTCAGACACGTGGGTCGAACTTTAGGCTAGAGCGCTCAGACGTCTGCTTTGTCTAATGATAAGGGGGAAAGCACTGTACAGACTTGGCTGCGTTGGGCTCACGTTCTGTTCGGACATTATATAGTATAAGCTTGTCGTGTCCGGGTCAGGTTCAGATGCCACACTCTCAGGCATGGGTCGGGTTTGGACAGAAATACGTGGCCTGATCCCTGCTCTAAACAGGACATATTACACAAATTAGTCTCAGGTTTTTATGTTAAATGTTAAAAAAACATAAAACAGAATGAAACAAACACACAGAACAAATGTTTTTACCAAAATGTGGAACTGCTCCTTTAATGTGCATAATTCAGAGTCCTGGTAAACCACAGAGACAAACTCTGGAGCAACACGTCCCTCAGCACACCAGATCTGGAGATACCAGAGAAACCAGTAAACTGAAGTGGGGTCAGTTCCTGTGGCATGGCTCTGAAGCCATGTGACAGATTTACTCTGACCCAGATGTTTGTTCACAGCAGGATGACGTGTGAATACACCTGTAAATACTTCAGCTCACCTGTGCCATCAGCCACACCTGTGCTGGTGATGTCATCGATGTGATGGGCTTTATTTTGGCGGGGCGTAACTCGGACAGAGATCAGTCTCTGTGGAGGTGGAGTCTTTAAGTGCCAAGACGGACCGAAGTGAAGCACACACACACTCGGCTGAGCTCCCTTCGTCCTTCTCTAACCACAGACTATTGCATGTTGTGTGTTTCAGCAGCATGACGTCGACGCTTCAGGTTTCTAACATGCAGTGTTAAATAATTACCCATCATCCAGTGTTCCCAGGTATTTTTATTCAACTTCAACTCGAGTTAATCTGACAACTGAGAACCAGTCTGGACACAGTAAAACAGTCATTTCATTCATTTTTCTGTCTAAACTGAATATTTTGAGACTGAAGTTGTAATTTTACAAGGTCAAAGTTTTAATGTCATAGTTAGAAAGTAGGTAGTTGTGTTTTATTTTTTTTCTTTCAGTGCCACGTGACATGTTCAGTCACTTCCTGCACTTTCTCTGCATGTACAAAGTGTTTTCTCTTGGATTTCTCCTTCTAGGCTGTGTCCACATCTCAGGCCTTGATGTTTCAGTCAGATCTGACCTTGTTGTGTTGCTGCTTCCCGTCCGTGTGTGTCAGCGCCATGTACCTGGCTCCGGTGTGAACACAGCTCAGCTCCTGAACTGCCACACATGCACAGATGTAACCCATCTGTGAGCCACGTGCACAGAAGAATAACAACCAGGTCATGTGTGTGACAGTCAAATGTGCCAGTTTCCTCAGACAGGAATTGGATCTAGGAGCACATATGCAGGTAACCCAGATCTGATCTGAGAACACCCGACTTGGTCTGTTCACGCTGCTGTAGGAACTTGAGTTGTGATGTGGATGCAGAGATTTGGACCGAGCACTTTTCTGTTTCCATATCAAAATCATAAAAATGATCCCAGGTTTTAAAAACATTTTGCAGAGCTCAACCCTCATTAATGCTTTTAGATGTGATTTTATCATGTGACCGACTCTTTGTTAACTAACACAAAGCTCTGTTTGCCTTACGAACTGTAAAACGCTTGGCCACACACATGAACCTGTGACTAACTGTTGTGACTTGTTACTGTGCTGGCAGATGACAGCACTGATGAAACCTGTAGTGGTGATAGTGTCCCACTCTCCTGTAGCTTTAGATTCAAACTGGGACTGATGGTTTGTGTCAGTCCCAGTTCAGCAGCATGCTCGCTCTCTTTGGGCTCTTTACCTGCAGCTGAAAGAAACTCTCCCTCTAAGTGAAACTAAACCTGCACACATTAAAGATCAGTGATCACCAATGGAGGCTGTTTGTTTATTTGTCTGATCGTTCTGGAAAAGGCAGGAGCTCCTGGACCAGTGGTTTCATCACCTGCTGTTCAAGAACAAACCTTAACACGGGTTTTAAGTGACACTCGGAAGTCTGCAGTTCTGATCACATGTTGTCAACAAACAACAAAACAGAAATAACACTGTGACACCAGGGGCCTATTTCAAGAAGGCGGTTTTGTCAAAACTCAGAGTTTGTTAACCCCGAAATGAGGGCAACTCGGAGTTTTCGGTTTCAGAAACGGAGGTAACTTAAACCCGTGAAGCGGGGTAAGTTAAACCCGTTTCACAAAGAGAGGTAATCTAAACTCAGAGTCAGTTACTATGGCAAATTACTCTGTGAACCTAACCTGCTGGCGAGCAGGTTTTGTTCAGGAAACTCAGAGTTTCCTCTGGGTCTCCACCCCTTTTTAAAGTGAAAGGTGTTTAATACCTCATTTAATCTTTCAGTACATTCATAGATTGCACACGTTTCCGTCACGCAGAGACCAAAATGGCGTGTCCATTCATAGAGGATCCTGTAGATGAGGACGCTGTATTAATTCGCAGGGAATTGCATTTACGTCGGGAGAGGATATTGAGGCCACAAGTTGATTTTTTTGTCATATCCCCATGTATTTTTATTTGAGCGGTACCGTTTTTCTAGAGAGTCTTAACATATATCAATAATCTTATCCACCCAAACATCAGACACATCCCCCATCGTGGCCGTGCTCTTACATCCGAGCAGATGCTTTGTGTTGCGTTACGATTTGTTGCAAACGGCAGTTTTCTTTATAACATCGGGGATGCAGAGCACATTAGTAAGGCCACAGTACGTAGAATAGTTCGTAAAGTGTGCCTCACCCTCAAGCGCTTTCTGTGAATTTTTGTTGTGTTTCCTGGGCACAAACCCCTCAGAGCCATTAAAGAGGAGTTTCACAGGATTGCAGGTTAGTGGTATTGAATTCGTTTCAGTAAGGCTAATCTGAAAAATGATGATCACTTAATAACATCTTGCTGTGACCTCTGGAAATAAACTAATAATTAGAATCCCCTTCAGGATTTCCTAATGCGGTTGGATGCATTGATGGCACACATGGGTTCCGTTCCAGCTAAACGCACGTGGAACATGTATGTTGCTTGTTCCCACCTGCAGCCACGGTAAACTGGCACAAACAGGCCTCTCCATGGATTACCGTGCGCTGTTTGGTCATAATGACCTCCCCCCTTCTAGTTGTGCCCCGGCTTCTCGTCGTCCTCCCTTAGGTTGGATTGAATAACGTGATTACTTTTGTCACACCACCCCTTTTAGAAAAACAAACTTCCTGCATTTCCGCCTGTGAACATTAGAGGGCAGTCTTTTCTTTGTCGAAGTTCAGGGGTCACATGGGCGGAAGCACGTGACAACAGGAAGCAACCCCACATGGGCAGAAATGAACAGCTGCAAGTAGAAGATATAAACATTGTTTTCCATGTCTGTTTGGTTTGACACAAGTCCTTAGTTTTCTTTATTTGGCTTTAAACAACATGGAGGACATGAACGTTATCAAACTGCCGGCGACGGAGAAGCAAGCATCGACCAAGAAAAGAGCTCGATCTACGACGTTTGACCCAGAAAAAGAAGAACGAACACGGAAGAAACACGTGCAGAGTCTGGCGGTGCTGGGGGAGGAGGACGGCTCGGTGAAGCTGCTGGAGGAGCTGGTGTTCGGGGCGGAGGAAGAGCTGGTGGACAGACTGGTGGAGGTGACACTTTAGTCAGACTCTGTTCAAAAAGCTGTTTCATTAATATTCTTATTGTCCTTAGCCTGATAGGCCTGTTTGCACCTTACAACAACGTGTGTTGATACCAAAACAAAGTATATTTATTATGTATTATTGGTGGATTCAATGTATTATTTATTCAGATGTCAACCTAAATATTGATCAACTAAATGACCGGTTCTCTTCAGACTGGTCTGGACCAGACCCGCTAAAGAAACTAGCTAATTGTTTTGTTAAGCAGTCTGCTGTGGGTCTCTCCCCATAAACTACAATCTGTATTTTGTTGAGAAGAAACGTGAAAATCAAGTGAAACGACCTGTTTTACTGCTACAACCAGATGAGTATATGCTGACTTTATGAGAGTAGTGGTTCAGCCTTTACACATTGGATTAAAGAAGAGCTTACGATGAGTGGGAGCTACTTTTTAAGAGTCATTCAACACATCATGTGTTGTTCAGTGTATTGTGCAGTTACTGACCAGCACAGGGATATAAAGTTGTATACTTTCTGAAAGGAGTTTGGCTTTTTGTCAGAGAAACTGGGCCTTTATGGCCTTTTTCTTTGTGTTAGCTTGGTCCTGAGGCTCAGCTGTAGTTACATGGCAGCAGGTGCACCGATCTGATCCTGTGGTTAAAGCTTTGTTCCCTTTCACTGAGCAGGAGGATGAGGAGCGGCCTGGAGCCCTGTTGGTGGAGGACAAAGATGAAGAGTCGGAGGATGAGAGCGAGACTCTTCTGCAGCGCCACCAGACCAGAGGAGCCGCCTGGGTGGATGAAGATGACGAACTGGAGGAGGAGTGAGTCCCTTTTGTTGGTTTCTGCTCTTGCTGTCAACACTGGGCTTGGTGATTACAGGCTGATTCAGAGTGAATTTTAGTCACAAAGAAGAACTTTTTAGTTGTGTGTGTGCAGAGCTGTTGTTCAGTTGGTGCTGACACCTTTACCTCGACCTAGAAGTCTAATAGGTCAAAGTGTTTATTTGTCATATGCACAGTTAGGAAACGTGTTTCCCTCTACAATGAAATTCTTACTTTGCCGTCCACATGAATGCCACAAAATACAAATGAAATATAAAGTAGATAAATAAGTAACACAAAATCTAAGGCACTTTAAGCAGCAAATGCAGCAATATAATAAAAATATATAAGAATATAATA
>NW_018128172.1:188810-196688 GCF_001952655.1 Monopterus albus | reverse complement strand
GACACAGTCGTGGGTGAACAGGGTGTAGAGGATGGGACTGAGGACACATCCCTGTGGGGTGCCAGTGTTCGTAACAATGCTGGCTGAAGTCCTATTGCCAATCCTGACAGTCTGGGGCCTGCCAGTCAGAATAACACAGATATTGAAAGGTGTGCATGATGTGGAATTGCGTTGGTACAGAATTTGAACCAGACTCACCCGTTGTGCTGAAACCCTTTGTTTTTTTTTAGGTGGTTTTCTGCACAGACGCTGGGGCTGCTCCTGAATCTGGATTTCAAGAGCTGACACTTAGAAACCAAAGTTATAGCAAGCACGCAAAATTTATTTATATAGCACCTTTCTAAACCTACGTTACAAGGTGCTTCGTAGTAAAACATAAAAATGATAAAAATAAATAAAACCAGATAAAACACATCTAGACAATAAAATAACAGCAAACATGCATAATCAAAACAAATACATCAATCAGTAAAATTGTTAAAAGCCAGTGAACACAAATGCGTTTTGAGAAGTGATCTAACAACAGTCGGGTTCAGAGCAGATCTAATCTCCCGTGGCAGACCATTCCACAGTACAGGAGCCCGAACTGAAAAACCTCGGTTTCTCCAATGTTTCCGTCTGGACTTCAGTGCTTCCAGGAACAACTGCTTAAAAGACCTAAGTGTCCTTTCTGGAGCATAAAAACACACAAGCTCAGAGATATATGAAGGTGCTAGACCATGCACAGCCTTATAGACAAACAACAATTTAAAGTCAATCCTAAAACGAACAGGAAGCCAATGGACTGGAGTGATATGCTAATGACGCCGTGTATTAGTCAAGACTACATTACATTTATTCCATATAAAAATGCACAGCAACTGTGTAAACTGTGTTCTTACTGTTGCACATGGAGACCAGTTGGATGCATCTCTGTTCCAGGGTCGACATGAAGCATCGGTACCGCAGAGACCTGATGCGAGGAGAGGCCGAGTCCACCTTGTCTGTACAGAAGCTGCAGCAGAGGATGAGGGAGCAGTGAGTACACACACCTGTACACGTCTACTGGTGCGCACGCTCTGTGGTGCTGATCTCGGTGTGCTTCAGGTTTCAGAAGTCGATGGGAGGAACTCCGTCGTGGGCACAGAGCAGCAGCAAGAAGAAGACGGGTAGGAACTGAAGCAACGAGGGTTTTAGTGGTGCTTTTTAATCCAGAGTCTCTTGTTCAAATCACAATGACTCTCTGTGTTCCTGAAGCTGATGAAGATGAGGAAGAGGATGAAGACGAGGAAGATGACATGCTGAGGAGGACAGGGAACTTTGTGGCGTCGTCAGACTGTCTGCCCAGCGGCCTCCTGAGGGTCGGTGCTTCTCTGCTAGTCGAGTCTTACAGAGCAGCAGCACCAGTGAATGTGGTGTCCTCACCGTAACGAGCCTGGTTCAGCTTATTGCTCTGTGCCGTTAACCGTCACTGTTGTCCAGTAACCATTAAACACACACCTTGGCGCTGCTCCGCTGGCTCCTTGTGCTTCATGTAGCTACGCGTCGGGCGGTTTTGATGATGGACTGTGATTAACATGTTTTTATTTGTCCTCAGATGAAGAAGTGTCTCCATGCCAACAGTGCTCGTCCCTCAGAGGACAGGCTGACCACCGTCCAGTTCCACCCATCCGCTCAGGTCGTCATGACAGCCGGCCTTGACCGGTCAATCTCCCTCTTTCAGGTACAGACAGCCAATCAGCCGTCTCTGATGTCCAACAGCAAAGACCTGTCAGGTGGAAAAGATTACCTGACTTCAGTAATGTCTCTGCTTCCTCCTACAGGTGGACGGAAAGACGAACCCGAAGATCCAGAGCATCCACCTGGAGCGATTCCCCATCCACAAAGCTCAGTTCAGCACGGACGGAGAGACTGTGATCGCCACCAGCCTGAAGAACAAGATGTTCTACTTGTACGACATGATGGAGGGTCGGGTGACGCCCGTCCACACCGTCAGAGGTGACACAGAGGACAGGAGCAACAGATTTCACTGCAGTGCCTTTCAGAGTAAAAGCCTATGAACAGCCATTGTTTGTGCTCAGGTCTGAATGAAGCCCGAGTGAAGGAGTTCTCTGTGTGTCCTGAAGGTGGCGCCCTGCTGCTCACTGGAACCAGCGGGTACCTGCACCTGCTCACACTCAAGGTAACGCTTATGTTGGAGTCCATTGCCTTCAGCCTGATGTTGATGCTCAGTTCTTTTCAGTGCAACATTGTCGTGTTCACTTAGTAATTGTAATCTTTTTCTGAGCACGAGCCACTTTTCCATCATGGAAAATAAATTTTCACTGTACTAAAGCTTGTTACAGTAATGAAATTTGGGGCTGTGACCATTTTCACTTCATTTTCAGATCCTTTTCTCAGGTGATCGATCATTTTGTCTGTGACATGTCAGAACTTATTTAAACATTGACAGTTTCTAATGTTTTGTCCAACACCCAGAGAGATTCACTTGACTCTGACACAGGAAATTCTCACATTTGCGAAGCTAAAATTTGCAAATATGTTAATTTTCAAAACAATTTCTGGTTAAAAAAACAGAACAAAAAGCTGCTGCAGGTTAAATTTTTGTCGACCGACTGGTCTCCTCAGCTCTGGTTGTGTCGTGGATGCTTTCTAATCACACTTGTCCCGCCTCACGCCCCCGTACGCCCTCTGTCTCAGACTAAGGAGGTGGTTCACAGTATGAAGATCAACGGTGACGTCAGCGGAGTCGCTTTCTCTAACGATGGCAGCAAAGTCTTCGCCAGCTCAGGTGAGTCCACGGCATTCGGTTTGTGACATCACACATCAGCTTCCTGTCATGTGACCCAGGGTGTTTGTGTGTGTGCAGAGGAGGGAGAGGTGTACGTGTGGGATATGCGCAGCAGCCGGTGCGTTAACAGGTTTACTGATGATGGCTGCGTGAAGGGAACATCCATCGCCACGTCGTGTAACGGACAGTACCTCGCCTGCGGGTAGGACACGCCCACACACCATCCTGCTCTCTGATTGGCTGACAGCTCTGTTGATGTACGAGAGGATGTATGTATTTTAAAATACCTTTATATCAGGGCGACGACAACGGACTCCCAGGGGTCTTCATGGATTTTCACACAGTATCTGCTTCTGTTCAGATTAGAGCAGCAGCTCCCGACCAGGGACCAGGGCCCTGCACCACGAAGCCAGGCCAACTTATTCTGGTGTTCTCTAGTGATCTGTGACGACCATTGTCACAGAGTGTCCTCGTGATTCTGAGCTGCAGCGATGGAGCCTGTGCTGATCATCAGGAAGGCTCCAGGCTCCTTCAGTTTGTTAGAAGTCCAGAAAGCCCAACAATACGACGGCTCTGTAGAAACATCTGTTTAAACCTCATCACATTAATGTAGACTCTGACCCCGTCAGGACCCAGTAGGAACAGTCGCTCAGTGTTTCCAGTGATCTGATTGGTCGGTGCTCATGCTGTTGACAGGTTTTGATCTGAGCACGTTAACGTGCAGCGTGAGTTACCATGGTGTTAAAAGTGAGCCGGCTTCATGGTACAGGAAAGCCTGAGCTGGATAATCTTGCTTCGTGGTACAGGCCCTGGACAGCACGGACACATCTTCATCTGTGTTGTTTATTTTTTTACCTTTTGCTGAATAATTTGACTTCATTAAAAAATGAAAGTAAAAGAGCCTGAGGTAAAAGCACAGTTTGAACTGGACTCGAGCTGTGAACTGATGAGGAGTTTCCTTTTTAGTAGGTTGGTGAAAAACCAAACGGGAACCAGCGATCAACAGGTCGTTGTTGATAGATGGCCCAAGCTGTGCCTCTGTCGCATCCTGTCGGTTTAGTCCGTGTTGGTCTCTGTGTTTCAGCTCTCAGTCGGGCGTGGTCAACGTCTACTCTCAGGAGGCGTGTCTAAATTCAGCCAGTCCAAAGCCTCTGAAGGCAGTGATGAACCTGCTGACCTCAGCGACCTCTCTGGCCTTTAACCCTACCTCTGAGATCCTGGCCATCGCCTCACGAGCCGAGGACGAGGCCATACGACTGGTAAGACAACGGTGATGACTAGATATCTGTGAACCCAGTCCTGGGGGCGACAGTGGTGCAGTGGGTAGAACAGTCGTCTCCCAACCAGAAGGTTGATGGTTCAAATCTCGGTGCCTGCAGTTCATGTGTCAAAGTGTCCTTGGCCAAGACACTGAACCCCCACCCCCCCAGTTGCCCATGATGGCTTCGTGTATGCACGCAGTGGCCCGGGGCCCTCGGCTCCAAACATAATTTTGTTGTACATGTCACAATGTTACAGTAAAATAAAGCTTCGTCTTCTTCTTCTTAACCGTGTCTGTCCTGGTTCTGTCCCCTCAGGTCCACCTGCCCAGCCTCACCGTTTTCTCCAACTTCCCGGTCTCAAACAGAAAGGTCGTTTATCGAGCCAGCTGCCTAGACTTCTCTCCGCACAGCGGCTTCTTCTCATTGGCTAACAACAAAGGACACGCCCCCTTGTTCAGGTCAGCCAATCAAGTTTGTGTGTTTATTGCCACAGGATCAAATCAAACAAAAACAGCTGCCAAAGTTCAGTAAAGAGAACAGTTCTAACCCAGACCAGTGTCTACTAAACCAGCCCAGGTCTCCTCAGTCCACCTGCACACAGTGTCTCCAGGTGCCTTGAGGGGACCTTGTTCCACAGTTCTCCTGTGGACACTGTCTTTGTGTCTACATGTGGTCCCAGACCGGTTCCATGATGCTGAGGTCAGGGCTCTGTGGGGGCCCGACCACCTGCTGCAGGACTCCTGGTTCCCCTGGTCTCTGAACATGGTTCAGTATGACTCTGGCAGAGGCCTGGGCCCAGTGTCAGGCTGTAGGACGAGTCTGATCAGAAGTCTGAAGTGTCTCAAACTGGTTAATATGAAGTGAAGTGACGCCTCCTTCTGTCTCTGTGTTCAGGCTGCTGCATTACAAGGACTTCTGAAGAGGCTGCAGGACCCACAAACCTTACGTAGATCATGTTTGACCATTGGAAAGGACAACGCCGCTGTTGGTTTTTCACGTTTTAACTGCCTGTTCACTGTAAATGCTGTGGTGTTTACCCACAGTCATTGTCGGTCCTCCTGAGTTTTCAGGCAGCTGTGGTTTAACTTCTTTTCAGTTTTTGCCGTTCTGACTCGCAGGTCAGTTACGAGCACAGAGTGTTTGAAAGTCCCAGCATCAGGCCTTGCGCTCACCAGATTTACTGTCAGAGCATCAAATAAAGAACTGTGGATGTTTTGAGAAAAGAAACTTGAATGTGTTGTGTTAAAGAAGCCGACATCTTCAGTGTTAAACATTTGGTTTGATGTCTTTTACACTCTGCTCAAAACTGCATGTCAACAGAAGTTCAGACGGTGGCTGCTGACTAAGATGGTCTCAGTGGGTTGTTTTCACTGAAGCCAACAGGAAGGAAGTGACGCTGGAGGCTGGGGGGTGATGTGGACAACGATCAGTGGAAACGCGAGCTAAAATGTGAAAAGTCCCTGTGGAGTTTGGTGGTACAGAGTTCTACTGGCTTCTGCCAAAACCTGCAGAGAAACCAGTTTGTCTCCATATGCATGTTTTTTTATTATAATGACAGTGACTGTATAAAATAAGCTGAAGAAAATGTCCATTTTTTTGTCTTGACTCACAAACACAACTTAAAAAGCAGATTTTATTTAGCATTGACTTAAAATAACTTTTGTCATGTTAATACTGGGTTAATTTTAGTTTAGAATTAAAATCATAATTGTGACACGTGACGTTAATTTGACTTGGCATCTTAAACGTAGCTTTGATTTCATGTCAGTAAATAATTTTAGGCTCGTATTGTTCTAACACCATTTGACTTACAATAGCTGAGCACAGGGTTTTGGGTTCGAGTCCCTTCTCCCCACATGTCAAGGTGTCCTTGGGAAGAGGTAGTTGTGCAGGTTATGCAAGCATACTGTGTCAAACATGTCTGTATTTTCTCTGGTGTGTGTGTGTGTGTGTGTCCAGGTTGGACAGAAAAGTGCAGTCTGTTCCCAGTGTGTCACTACTGGAAGGTTAGGAGAGGGAATCGCCTCCTAGCCAGAAGGTTAGCGGTTTGATTCCCAGTTTGTCCAGCTGTACCGGTGATGACCCCAGTGTGAGTTTGAGTGTGCTGCTCCGCATAGAAAAGTACAGGTATAAGGCCATTTGCCATTTATGGCTTTTCCGGCAGACGTGAGCTTCCATACATGAAAATAATGTTTGATTACACAACACGGAAGATATGGGCGGATGAATCAGCCAAGCACAGGCCAGGACGACCAGACTGCCAAACTGGACTCACCACCTGCAGGCAGGCACGTAAACACACGAGGACGGATCAGAGCACAGGCTTACCGATACAGGAGCTGGGGCCAATGAGGCCAGGGGCCTGTTAAACCTTCTGTTGAAAGGTCACATGATCTAAAAAATAACCACAAAGAGATGTGAAAGTTAATAGGAAATAGCTGAAAGCAGACACAACCACGGGGAGAGACAGGCCGACCCCAAATCACACGGTCGATCAGTCCGAGTCTGGCTCCTGTCGAGGTGGAGGGTGGGGGCCTTTTCCACATCTGTCTCAGGACCCGCCCATGGTCCTGAGCCACGCCCACACGTTGACAGTTTGGTGCCTGTGCAGCAGAAATGTCCTCGGTCCAGTTTGTCCCCGGGTACAAACATCTTTGTGTTTGTGTTATATTCATTTTGTTAGTTCAGTCAGATGTTTTGTTGCTTTATCAGCTTGTTGTACTGTTCTGTGCATGTTTCTATTTTATTTGGTTATATAACGTATGGAAGTTGTTTTTATTGGGGGCTTCTACATTTTTAACATCATTCTATTTAGTATTTAACTTCTCAAATGTATTATTGATTGTATTTATTACCTTCTGTATCTTAGGTTTGAAAAGTTTAAAAACTGTTTAGGCTAAAATCTAAAAGTGTATTATTATTTAAGAATTAAAAAATAATGTTTGAGTTAGTGGAGTAAAATAAAGCTGCGACCGTGTGGAGGAGAAATCCAGGTCTAGTACTGTCAAACGTCTCCACCCTGCAAACTCCCCGGGCCACTTTCTGTACCTGCAGTCATGAAGGTGTGAGTCTCCGCCCGCCGATGACGTCACGGTTCGACAGTAACCCGAGTTTCAAGTTTTCTGACAGAAACACCCGGGCTCACAGACGCAAAGGTAAGAAGCTGCCGCGGTTTCTTTCTTTTCAGCTGCTCAAAGTTTGGTGTTTTGCACAGAGAAGAGAAAACAGGTCAGATGTTTTAAGGTCAATCCGTCCACCTTATCCGGGATTGGGTCACGGTGGCGGCAGGTTCAGCCAGGTAGTCCAGCCAGGTAGTCCAGCCGTCCCAGGGCAAAGGCATTGACACCTCAGATTAACTGTTGGTTTTGCAACTGAATGTCAGTGTTTGCACAGCAATGAAATCTGGAATCGTGGCTTCTTTCCACAACAAATCAGGTTGTTACAGGAAGAGTCGGGAATAATATTTGGATCTGAATTTAGTCTCCTTCAGTTTGAACAAATTAAATATGGTCTCAACACTTTTACCACAACAGAAACTGGCCTGAGATCAGTGTGAGCTCCTGAAACGTCAATTGACCAATCCAGACTAACCTGCTGATTTCAGGCTAAAATGCAGATAATCTGGTTCTCAGCAGGGGCCTGAGGACGGGTTTGTAGCAGAGAGCACGCAGCCAAGTTAGGAGCCCTCCCAGCATGCACTGGGGCATCAGTTTCATCTACACAACTCGTTTTATGTGTGTTCACTCAGAGGTGGAAAGTACCCAAATACATTTACTGAAATACTCCATCTTCATCTGCTTTATCCGAGACCGGGTCGCGGGGGCCGTAGTCCGAGCCGCGCCTCCC
>NW_018128172.1:178250-188372 GCF_001952655.1 Monopterus albus | reverse complement strand
GTAGATTTGGATGCTCTTGTACTTATTGTACATAACATTTTGAACAACATTTACTTGTGGTATTACTACTTTCACAGAATTTTTGAATTTTTTATTTGCACAAACAAAAGAAATTTCTACAGGAAGAAGAAGAAAAGCCTGACTGGTTGTATCATATTGATCGTACTGACCAGCTCTGCCTGCAGAGAGCACGGAGTTGATGTCGTGCTGAGATTTGGGTGAATTCCCCATGTTTGGAGGATCATGCTCATCCATCATAGACAGTATATACTCTCTCTCCTTATATATGTGTGTGTGTGTGTAAATGAATTCAAGTAAATTCCGCCTCATACAGAAGCAGATGCTTCGACTACATCCACAGTTTGAGCACAGACGGACTGAAAACTGCCAAATTAAAAAGTAACGCGGTTAAACATTGAAAGATTCAAACAGTTAAATTATACATAAATAATTGGAGTCCTTTTCAGACTTTGTCTACAAGATGTTAAAGACAAAGCCAACTGAGCTCTGTGAGAGCGTGGACCACTGACCTTTGACCTTGGACGTTCTGATGGAGGGTCATGGTGACTCTGGGAGCTTAGTACAAAATAAGGCCTGAAATGAGCTGGAATGTTTCCTTCCTTGAATAATAACTTACAAATGAAAGTGCAAGTCAAGGACCTCAGTACTTCTTCCACCAACTATACAGTACTGACCAAATACTGAAGTGAATCCAGTTACGGATGATGTGCACGCTGTTGTGATCAGACTTAACGAACAGCAGGAACTTTTTTTGCCATCGACGTGTTGGGAAGGTTACTTTCAGAAAGGTGACAGATTACTACTTACCCTGTTAAAAATGTAATGAATAATGTAATTTTTAATTACTTCACTGAGTAATGTAACTTATTAGTTAGATTTTTTTTATTGCTTTCCCAAAATGTTTTAAACTGGACAATAAAGCTGAGAGTTTAAACCAGGCAGCGTCGACCTGTTCAAGTTTTATTAAAGCTTCTTCAGCGTCACTTCAGTTACATCATATATTATTGTGGGAACACGGAGCCTAATGGGGGGGGGCACCGAGCCAGATCCTGGCCTAAGTTCCTAATGTGTATGTAGCTGGGGAGGACAGAGTGTACCCTGTTGGCTTTTGAAGTGTTGTTGTGAATCAGGTGCACGGTTTTGCTTCACACATGTCCACAGTCACAGACAGGTGTGACAGCCCCGCCCCCTCTCAACCTGTCACACCTGTCCGGACAGATGGCAATCAGCCTCTTCAGAGGAAACTGCAGCAGGCAGGCAAACTCCGGCTCTCCTGCTGTGTGCGTCTCAGGACCTGTTGACTTGTGTTTGTCTTTTCTCAGTTTAATCTATTTGTGTCAGAGGTCAGCTGTTTTTATGATTCACCTGGTCCCTCTCTGCCGAACCGTTGGCCTGAGTTTACCTGTCAGGTTGAGTTTCAGGTCACTGACACTGATCTGATCAGAGATTTTTGATCTTTGGTTGTAAAATGTCTGATGCACTTTGGTGTTAGAAATGTTTGCTTCCTCTTTAGGCTTTTAGTTTCTGTGTCTGTTTAGTCGAACTGCACAGGGGGCTACGGGTTTAGGTTCACTTAGCATTTAACGGCTGCATTTTGCATTAGAACGGGTCCTGAGTGACATGTGAACACACAGACGTGAAGCTCATGTTGATCTGATTCAGTGCGACTTCCCTGAGGATCACATCAGCTCAGTAAACCTCCATACACCTAGTGAGAAGCCAGAGGAGCAGAGGTGGCAGAACCTGCCTGAGAGCCCTCCTGTTTCTACGTGTCCTTCAGCCTCAGTGATCCAGTGACGGTTGTGTCTAAGTCCATGGTGACGCTGCACACAACAGCTGCTCGCTGGTGGGGACATTGACTACATGGGAAAGGTCGACTCCATTATATCTGAAGGGAGGTGTCAGACTTTGAACCCCTTTGTATAGAAAAAGCTCATTTGCGTTGATGGTTCTGGTTCTTTAAAGAACCCTTTTGTCAAAAAAGTCGACATTTGACAAACCCTTATTTTCACATTGATACATTAGCAGAAGATGTGAAAATCGATCGGTGAGCTTCCACGTTTGTTTTCCTAATAGTCGTACTGAGAACACAGCTTTGTTTCTGCATCTTGAGATCTGAACAGACCTTTGTTGTTTCCTTTCTGCTGCATGTGATCACAGCTGAAGCCAATAATCCAGTTGTATTGTGTTCCTGAATAAGAGTTGTCTTGTCTGTGTTGCCCTGCTGATGCTTTATTTATTTTTTTGCATTGTGTGACTTTGTTCTTAAACATAATCTTTAGCTTCCATTTTTAAAGACCTGTGTGTACTTCATTATCCAGAAATGCCCTGTTCCACTGTGCAGCTGTGAAACATCAGTGAACTAACGAAGCTGTGGTTTCCTGCGCAGCAGTGGTGTGACGATGGCGGAGGCCCCAGAGCTGTTCTCCGAGCAGGAGCTAACCTGTTCCATCTGTCTGGACCTGTTCAGCGAACCTGTGTCGACTCCCTGTGGACACAATTTCTGCCAGGTAACCTTCACACACATGCACACACAACACCCAAGGCCACAGCTCGGAGCCATGAGGGTTTGTGTCCAGGTGCAGTCATAGCTATGGCTGACAATGCACAGGGCAAACGTGCTGCCATTAGACACCTTCAGTTTGCGTTCTGTGGTACCTGGATTGATACAGTGATTTATTTATTGATGTGGTTCTTCTCCTTTCATTCAAACACTCATCTCAGCACATGTTTCAGCTTCTTCAGTGTGCAGGCGTCCTTCACTTTCATGTTGAGTCCTTTGTGACTTTTCATCAGCACCAAGTGTTGATCAGCTGGTCAGGAAGTACAGGTGAACCAGGTGGGTACCTGGAGTCAGAGAAGAGCTGTCTCCTGGGAACCTCACAAGTGTTGGACACTAGAGAGGCTTTTCCATAATAGGAACCCGTTGACACGCGTCGCGCTGAGTGACGCTCCTCACTGGTTCTGTGTTTGTCGCCTCGGTGCTCCACACATATCTGGGATCTGCTCACAAAACCTGCTTATGGTCCCAGAGATCCATAGTGGGTGGTCCAGAGGACTCCTGACTACAGGAACGTACTGAACTGTAACTGAACCTGCAGCTGTTGTTGCCACCATCTCCGCCCACTTTGAAGGCCAGTTCCCGGAACTGTGTTCCCACACACCCCCAGCAGGTGGTCCCAAATCAAGCTCCAGATGTTTCCCAAGTTGTGCAACACACTGGAACCGACCTCCTTTGCCCAGCAAGGTGGAAGAGCTGCAGGTCACATGTCAATGACTTCCTGTTGTGTAGAAGCCGCTCAGTCGGCTGTTTTAAACATCTAGTGGCATTGAGTTAAAGAAGGTCCAGTCAGCTCATTAACAACCCAGTAACAGTGGACATGATGCACAACTGGGAAAAATCCAGTTGGCAGCTCTGATGAACTGCAATATAATCTGAGCTGTCAAAATTATTCCTCAAACCAAAACACTCAGACCCAGTTCGTCTGTCAGGGTTTTATCCACTTGAAGTCAACAGCTGAAGCCGGGCCAGTGCATGTGAACCTGGAGCTCTCTGTCTGTCCTGTCCAACATGAATATTTTAGTTTCCTGTATAAAATCTCTTCATAAAGCATCAAATGTTTGAAATGATGTCTGATTTAATTTGACTTTCTTCCTCCTAAAGGTTAAAAACAGGATCACTTTTACTCTGTGCTTTGTAAAATGTAACAAGGAAACTCAGGGAAACTTCCTGTCTGAACCTCCTCCTGCTGCTTCTTCTTCTGTTGTTTTTCAGGCATGTATTGGCGGTTACTGGGCGTCCAGTGCAGTCTGTTCCTGTCCTCTGTGTAAACGTCAGTTTGATGAGCGTCCCCAGCTCTGCGTCAACAAGGTCTTCGCTCTCATCGCAGATAAATACAAATTGGCTCATTATGGACCCGGAGGGTTACCGACACTGGTCAGGAATGGGCCCCCAGCCCCAGTGGGCGCCATGTCGACTGTCACAAACACCGGTGGCACCAACCCGTTCTTGGCAGCGTCAGATGAGGAGGTGGTGTGGTGTGACATCTGTACAGGTGTGAAACAGCCGGCAGTCAGTTCCTGTCTCACCTGCACCGCCTCATACTGTACTGAGCATGTGCGTCCACATCAGACCACACCCTTCTACTCCAAACACCCACTGATGGACCCTGTGGAAGCCCTCAGGGGACGCACCTGCTCCATCCACCGCCGCCTGCTGGAGGTGAGAGGAAATGCATACTTATTCCGGTGCTTTGATTGGTCGGTGTTCTGTCCTCTGTAGGCAGACAGCAAGAACTGCACAGGCTGTTTTTATTTAACCCCAGAAATCAACTAACTGCAGATCCTGTCTTCAGATCATCTTCTGCAGAAGCAACCAATAAACGGTGTCCCCTCTGTTTTCACATCCACTGTAACGGGTTTGTTTAGGAAGATTCACTTTGGGTTGGTTGTAGTTTGCAGCTTATAGGAAGTGCTTCTCTGTTGAGATCAGCTGGTATCTGTCCCACTGCTGTCAATATTTGCACTCAGGTGTCAGTTTATTAGGAACCTTTGTGTCAGACTAAGTCAGTCTAATCCAACACTGCTCCTTTGTGAAGGTGGTGGTGATCAGTTTGTGTTAGGTCTGTTTCACAGTGGTGCTGGTTCACCTGTGTGGTCACTGTGTAGGCTGCAGGTTGTGCTGCTTCTGGTGTGTCAATGAAACGTATATCACTGAGGCTAGGCCAAATAACAGACTGTGTCTCTGTGTAAGCTGTGTTTCTGAAAGGCCTCACTGGTTCCATACCTGTTTAAAAGAAGACATGCTTCGTTATATTGTACAGGTCTGTGATGTTCCACAGGGTTCAAGACTTGGGCCACTGCTGTTCTAGCTACACATGCTACCAATCAGCCAAATGATTTGACACTACAGTGTAAATGTTCAGTCACATGGATCAGCACCTGATAGTTTAAATAGTTTGTTTGGCCTAAAGCTGTTTGTTTTAATGTGTAATATCTGTTTGAAACTAACAGCAAACAACTTTGCAAAAGTATAGCTGCTGTTGTTGATAGTAAAAGTGGAATTCTTAGTGGAACGGCTGAGCAGACTTGAGGGGAAAAGCCTGAGCTGAGTTAAACCTCAGTGAACATATTACTGCATTTAGTTGTAGTGTTAGTGTAAAAATCAGCCACGGTGCAAAGAAATGTTGGAATTTTTATTAAGGAAAACACAACATTCTTGTTTTATGATCATTTTATTGGCTTCCTGACTGGTTCAGAGTCAGCCTGGACAGTTTATAAGGGCCTAGATGGTTTATGCCCTCTGTTCTCAGCTCTCCCCTGTCCTCTCCAGCACATAGCAACAACCTTCCAATGTTTTGATGTACACCGCTGCATGGAAGATGCTAAACGGAGTTTATAATTATTTCTGTGACAACACAGGCTGGACTGTTGTGGGCTGAATCTTTCTTGCACCAAAACATGTTGATGAGTTTAATGTTCTCCTGCTGACTTTGTCGTTTTTGACCTCCTGATGTGTTTACTTGTCCAGGTATTCTGCAGGACATGTCAGCGTTGTATCTGTGCCATCTGTGTCCTGGAGGAACATCGCATGCACAAAACTGTCTCGGTCCAGACCGAGAGAGTCAGTAAGCAGGTAGAAGCGATGGAAATCTTACTGTACACCTGCAGGACTCTGTGCGTTACTTATAGGTAGTATTGTCCTCATGAAAGAACATGTTCGGCCAGTAAACCCGACTCTGTCTCGTGTCTACCTGTGTGTTCAGAAAGAGGTAGCGAGGACGGAGCAGGAGATCCTGAACCGGATCAAAGCGAAGGACATTCACGTGACTGACCTGAAGAGGAAACTGGACGGAGTCAAGGTTGGACATCTTGCTGATCCTTCTAAACTCGGTCATTCCTCTTACTGATATCAATGTTCCTGCCTGAAACCAGCTTTGACATCCTGTTCATTGTGTCACATAGTTTTAGTTTTGGCCACAGTCGCGCTCCACCATTTTAGATTTTAGTCGCCAAAAACTCTGGATATTTTAGTGTCTGTTAAAAACCCATATGTTCATGTGTGAACGGAGGTGATCCTGGCGTTTCTGATACCTCCCTCAAACCATCCGCTCAGGTTGCCCATTCAGTTTGGACGTGTTCACGTTCATGCTAAGAGCACATGAGCTGTGAGACGTTTATTCATTACTTTTAGTTGTTTCTCCAGTTTATACTTGCAGTGATTTTGCCATCTTCTTATCAGAGATTCAACAATTTATCTACTGTTTAGAAAAATATTCCACAATCTTATACTTCCATGTATGTGTGTACTGTTCAGCTGTATCATTTAGATTAAATAAAGAAGTTTATGTAATTTACACATTTTCTGTATTTTCTTACATAGAAAGTTGTATTTGTGTGATTTAAAAAAAAAAAAAATTCTTTTTTTGTTCAGAACTACGCAGACCGAGAGCGAGGCGAGGTTGAACACCTACTGGACGAGGTGTCCGGGTTGTTGGACCGGATACGTTCTGACGTGGTGGGCGGGATCCAGAACCAGCTGGATGCTGTGATGTCAAAGGGGGAGGGGCTGGTGAGCCGGCTGGAGGCGGAACTTAGCCAGCTGATGGACAGGAGGGCCACACTGGAGGTCCAGGCCATCAGTCAGGATCACATCAGCTTCCTGCAGGTGAGAACTACACACCTGTAACCAGAGGATACGATGTCACTGATTGGGGGCGGGGCTTCAATCATTGCCTTCACGGCTCTACTGAAGATTGACTGAGGAGTCAAGTGGAGATGGTGGCTTTGTGTCGACCGACCAACCATGACTCTCCTCATGTTTTCTCCTGTGTCTCCCCCTCACTCACCGCTCCTTCCCTGTTGTCTCTCCTCAGAGTTTTGAGGAGGCCACTGCTCCGCTGGAGGAGGAGAAGGAGAAGGAGGTGGACGAGGACTCAGAGTTCTCACTCCACTTCCAGCTGGGAGGGGTGAAGAGCTGTCTGTCTGATGTGAGGGATAAGCTGGATGACATCAGGATGGGGGAGGTCCGCTCCAGAGGCGCCACAGGCTCCTGTGAGTTTACAGCAGATTGAAATGCGTTGGATGTTTACAGTGATCCATGAAGAAACTGAGGAAGACTTTAATTTATTCAGTTTGTGAACAAATGCTGGCACTAAGTGGAATAAAGAGGACAGAAAAGGCTTGACTCGGCACCTGCCCCAGAAGGTGATGGTGCACAGGGTGAAAGTAACAGCCCCCACATTGTCTCCTCAGCTCAGTGCTGGTCATTGACGCTGAACTGTCGAGTGCCGGCAGCAGTTTGAACCAGATGGCAGTAAACCACTGCCTGAGTCTTAGTTTATCTGTCAGCTGATCCAGGACTACTTCAACACCACCAGTCTCCGATGTGTTCTTCTGAGTAGACTTCAGACTGATGATCTAATTCTAAATTTTTTACACACTGATCCAGGAACTGTTGTTTGTTGGAATGTTTTTCCATAGGCTTGTTGAAGGCTGCAGTCGGAACGTGTTCAGCATCTAGGGATCTGTTTTCAGTGACAGCAGCAGCGGGAGCCTCTCAGAGGACCACTCCAGCCTGCAACGGGCTGGGTCACATGATCAGATAAAGGCCACATGATCAGATACACATGATCAGATAAAGGCCACATGATCAGATAAAGGCCACATGATCAGATAAAGGCCACATGATCAGATAAAGGTCACATGATCAGATAAAGGCCACAAAGCTAGCACTAGCATGCTAGTAAACTCACTTGAAGCCGACACTAGTGCTGGATTACAGTATCAGATTACTGACCAGGTTCAGCTCTGGGTCTGATGTGTAATCTTTAAGATTTTAAAATTGGAAATTATTAATTTGATAATTATATAATGTGCATGTTTTTCTTATACTGAATTAAATTGTCTTTTTTACAATTACTTGGGAATAAATGGTTCAAAATCCTGATAGCTAATACAACTATGATATGAACAGTATCAGAAATGAACCGATAAAGTTGGGGAATGTCACAGACAAAATCATTTGTCCTAATTTAATTGATTCACAAGTGACTTCGCTGTGTGTTCTTATGGATCGTGTCCTGTGTGGTCTGAAAGTGAGTTACTGTAGCACCAAATATGTTGCAGGTCTGCAAGTGCAGCTAGCTGGGCTAGGCTAACAAAAGCTAGCTGATAAATCACCTTGATAAATCATGCGACCGACCATTTGCAGGCTGTTATGATCCTCGGAGTCCCCCCAGCGGCAGCTGGTGGTGTTCAAAGTGTTGGTGACTGGTCTGCAGTCCACTTAGTGCATCTGGTAGTTTACTGGTTACAGTGACAATAAATACGTCGCTCAGCCTCACTCCACTTTCTACTCCTGTTTATTTTCTTTCTTACACAAATGTATTTTGTACCTGACAAACAGTAACAGACTTCAGTAACCTGTTAGTCCAGACACTGGATCAGAGGGCGTCTGTCCACAGACCTCACTCACCTATTGCCACATGATAAAAACGTTGTTCACGTCTGTCTTATGAGACAATTTGCTTATTTTAAACAGGTCCTTCTCATGTTTTACCAAACTATTCAGGAACACAGCACCTTTTTTTTATCTGGTTATATCTCCAGACTTTATTTCACAAAATCTATGCGTCTCTTGTCTTGTTCGAACAACTGACTGACCACAGTAAGGATTTTGGTATTTATGACAAACTGAGGACCCAGTAGTGGTGATAGTCTGCAGTGCTGACCGCTGACCTCCTGTGTTTTGTGTTTCAGTTTCCTCTGGTGACTTGATGGCGGCTGAGAGCATGCTCAGTCTGAGAGGAAGCAGCCCCAATCTGAGAGGAAGCAGCCCCAGCCTGAGGAAGAGTCAGTGGTCTCTAAAAGGTGAGAGACTGATAACTATCACGTTTTCAGGGGTTCTTCATCCCAGTGTTAGAACTACAGCGGAGCAAGGGGATTAGCTCCTCCAGAAGCAAAATGTCAGGTTTAAGGGGATCTCGCACACACAACCAATAGCAGGACTAATAGCACAATAAATGTTAAAGGAAATTCATAAAATCAGTTATTTTAAATATATGTGCACAGCTCTGCTGTGGTCAGTGTACCTGACCAATAATGCTCTAACATGATGGATGTTGTTTTATGCACATACTGTATGTGTAATTATTGTGCACAGATTTGGTGTCAAATCAGTGATTCTCAATGACCTGTGCGGAATCAGCGCTGTTGCGAGTATTTAATGATCTTGTGTTTACTGTGGATGAAGGTAATACTGCCATTCTGATTCTCCTAGATCTTTCAGCTGTTTTTGACACAGTAGACCATCGTATTTTGTTGTCCCGTCTGCAGCACTCTGTAGGACTTCATGGTAATGTTCTTAAATGGTTTGAATCATATTTGTCTGATAGGAGTTTTGCTGTACATATTGATGAGTTCTCTTCTTCTGTTGTTCCTTTGAACTGTGGTGTGCCTCAGGGATCCATCTTGGGGCCAGTTCTCTTTTCTTTGTATTTACTTCCCCTTGGATCGATTTTTATGAAATATGGGTTGTCTTTTCATTGTTATGCGGATGATATTCAAATTTATTTGCCATTGAATGTCAATAAGAGCAACTCATTTCAGACCTTGAGGGATTGCTTGAGGGACATTAAGGCATGGTTTTCACATAACTTCTTACATATTAATGAAAGTAAGACGGAATGTGTTGTAATTGGTAACTCTGGTGCCACTGGTTCTGACATTCCTAGCTTTTTGGGATCCTACCTGAGGCCTCATGTGAGAAATCTTGGGGTAGTTTCTGATGGTGCTCTTAAGCTGGACGAACAGATAAAGTCTGTAGTTAAAGCCAGTTTTTTTCAATTGAGACTTTTGGCTAAGGTTAAACACTTTCTTTCTTTTAGTGATTTTGAAAAGGCAATTCATGCCTTTATTAGCACTAGACTGGATTATTGTAATGCACTGTATACTGGCATTTCTCAAGCCTTAATGTCCCGACTACAGTTGGTCCAGAATGCAGCAGCTCGTCTTTTAACTAATACGCGGCGCCATGAGCATATCACTCCAGTCCTTGCCTCTCTACATTGGCTTCCTGTTCGTTTTCGGATTGATTTTAAA
>NW_018128172.1:174681-178208 GCF_001952655.1 Monopterus albus | reverse complement strand
TCACGGGCCTTTGACAATTTTATTGATTGATGTGTTTGTTTTGTCTATGTATTTTTCTTGTTATTTTACTGTATTGATGTGTTTTAACTGGTCTTGGGTATTTTTATTACTATTATTATTTGTTAATGTTTTACTGGAAAGCACCTTGTAACGCAGGTTTAGAAAGGTGCTATATAAATAAACTTTGCTTGCTTGCTTGTGCTGCAGATTATAGGCTACTGTAAGTCTTTGCATACTACTCTCTTCCTATACACCAAAGATGTGTTAAATGCAAGGGTGAGCAGAAAAGAATGACTAACTGTGGTTTCTTGTCCCTGTTTAGATGGGAAGAAGACCAAACTAGTTTCAGGTTGGTGCCAATCTCAAATTTCAACATGGCTGTGCTGTTTTTGTGTATCATGATTGTTTTCTGCAACAGCACTGAAATAAAAATCAATCTATTCTTTTTCAGGACACAAGAAGGCCCGAGTCTATATGGGTCAGTAATTAACTTTAATTAAATGGTTTTATTCTAATTTTGCATTATTATCTGCCAAGTTCATGAGGAAGCAGAACATTAGTGTGCTAATATTCTGTTGCTGGACTGACAAAGTTCAGTCTGGTTTGTTATTAGCAGTCCAGTTTGATTTATTTCATAGAATACAGACATGCTAATGTTGAAAAGAAACCATGCTAACAATACCAATCCTCAGCTAACAACAGTTTAGTCTTAGTACAGCTAAGCTAACATACAGCTGAGGCCATCTTTAGCATTTGTATTTATTAACCCAGCTTTTTATTGGATTACAAACATGCTGACATTAGCAGGCTACAATTGAAACACACTAAGTCTTAGACAACATTAACATGCTACATACTACAACCGGGGGCGGCTGTGGCTCAGGAGATAAGGCGGTCGGTGGTTTGATTCCTGTTCTCCCCAGTCCACATGTCGAAGTGTCCTTGGGCAAGACACTGAACCCCAAGTTGCTTCCAATGGCCAGAGCCACTTGTGTGTTTATAATGGAGACAGAGTTGGTGCCGCAGGCGGCTGCCTCAGCCCTGTACAGGAGACAAATTCCTTGTGTGTGTGTGCGCGCCTTTTGTTTTACTGCTGAGATATTTAAGCTGGATGCTAATGATAACATTAGCAGTTGATATTAATAAAGCAGCTAATGAAGTTGGGAGTAAGATGTCATAAAAAGGCCACTGTCTGCAGCAGAAACTCTTAGATTTAAGTACCAATGTGACGTTTCCTCTGGCACCCCCCTCAGGACAAGCTGTACTTTACTTTAACTTAATCTGCCCCCTTGTTGTTTCCAGAGGATGTCAAGTTGAACCCGGTGACAGCGTATCCGTTTATGATCCTGTCTGAGGACAGAAAGCAGGTGAAGCGAGGAGAGAAGCTGCAGTTTTACAAAAACGGTCCTCAGAGATTTGACGTCTGGTCCTGCGTCCTCACTAAAGAGGGATTCGACACAGGACGACACTACTGGGAGGTCAGACACAACACGCTGCTGCTGCTGAAATGTTATTACTGTTACATTTTGACTGTGTGAACTGTGCCAAAACTGAGCCATCTTCAGTTGAACCCTTTAAACGAATGACAGGACTGAGTGCAGCTCATGGGACTCTGGTTACGTGAAGCAGCCACAATCATGTGAAGTTAATTATTGGTAATGTTGGTTTAGTGACACTAGACGTCACTAAAACCAAATGAAATCTGACCAGTTCCACGGAAATGACCCCACAGCCATGCATTCATTTTATACACTTTACTTACTTATGCTCCGTCCACATCTCAACGGCAGTGACTCAGACCTGGTGTGTCCACAGCAGTGTGAACAGACCGGGTGTCCTCAGACCCGATCTGGGCCACCTGCCTATGTGCTCCTAGACCTGATTCCTCTCTGACCTCTGACTGTGCAGCACCATCAGAACGGTCAGATCAGAATCATTTTAACGTCTCCTCCTCTGCACATACGGCCTGTCGTCATCATTCGGCGTCGGCCACTCACAGACCGGTAACAGACAGGATGTGTTTAATATTGTGCAGGGTCCTTTTGAAATAAATCTTCAGATGTCAGTTATCTAAGCAGCTTTTTACTTTGCCCAGTGTCCAGTCATCCAGAGAAATCTACAAATTTAGCTTGTTTCACTGGTTCAGAACCTTTTAAACTAGTTTTTCTGTCTGTCGATAGCCTATCTTAACCCTTTATCCTCCTGTGTTTGTGCCACCTGTATCAGGTGTTTGTTGGCGAGAGTAAGGACTGGAAGCTGGGCGTGGTCAGTGAGTCGGCTCAGAAGAAAGGTCTGTTCGACATGAGTCCGTCTAATGGATACTACGTCCTCTGGTGGAGCAGCAACCAGCTGAAAGCCCTCACTGCACCGCCTCTTACCAAGGTCCGATCACGCCATGTTCATATGGTTTCAAATTCAGTATAAATGATGACCCTGTCTCTTGGTAATTTATAGTATGGCAGTGAACTGTAGATTATGGAAGCCAACTCCTGCCAGGAAAAGAAAAAGCCTGAGTCGTGCGATTTCATTAAGACATACAGCAGATAAATAACCTGCATCCTTTAGGTGACGTTCACAGCACTTCAGCACTATTATGAGTTCAGATAAATGTTTCTGTTCATGCTGCAGGTGAAGACTCCTCAGAAGCTGCGTCAGGTGGGCGTCTTCCTGGATGTGGATGAGGGTCAGGTCTCCTTTTACAATGTGAAATCAGGCTCGGAGATCTACACCTTCACCAGGTCTTCCGAGTTCACAGAGAGAATGTTTCCTCTGCTGGGAACCGGAGACAAAGAGGTCCCCCTGATCCTAATGACCACATAGCACCATCTGGCCTGAGGGCCCCGGGTCCAGGATGGACCGGGACCAAGACCAGACTGAGGGTCACACCTGGATGAAAGAACGGGGGTACACTGGGGCATGAGAGGCTGCTGGAGGACGAGCGTACGGAGGCGTATAGCTCGATTGTTTGAAGCTGGATTTCCCCACAGATAAAAACAGAAGTGGAAACGTATGACGGTGTATTATTACTGCCATGACAAAAACTAAAGAACATAGTCTTTATGCTAAAACAAGATGTTGTATTAGATATTCTAACTTTCCACAGCCTGAGATAGTGTCCTCATCAGTCTTTTGTCTAATCAACAATCAGAAACCCAGAGATGTTCACAATCATCTGCAACACAAAGCTGCCATGACAAAAACTAAAGAACATAGTCTTTATGCTAAAACAAGATGTTGTATTAGCAGAAGCTGCGACCATGAAAAATTTGGGGTTGAGCCTTAAAAAAAAAATTACTGAAACCATTAACCGATCATCAAACATGTAACAAGTGGAATGTGTCACTGTTGCACAACAACATAAATATTGATCTAACTTGACAAGAATCTTGTTAAAACAAAATGTTTCTGTTGTAACAAGCAATTTTTGTCATGGTGGAAGTACAACACTGATGGTTAGGTCACCTTTCGGGTAAATGTTAGCGTGTTAACAAGAGAAACTGGGGAGTGGACGACCACCTGTCTGTAGT
>NW_018128172.1:168633-174590 GCF_001952655.1 Monopterus albus | reverse complement strand
GAACAACAAAGATGAGGATGTGTAAAAAAAAAAAAATGTGTTTATAAAGACAAGTTGAGGGTACATGGAAAATGGTGAGACAATATAGTTTAAGTCTAAATATTTGGATTTAGTTTAAAAAATAGCTAAATTATGGCTTTTTAAGTGAGAATCATGGGATTTTTATTGTGGATTACCTCAACTCTGTCATGTTTGTGAGATACAACATAATTATGAAATAAAATTAAAAATGGCATCAAAACTTGTCAAAGTACATCTAACTTAGTCTTATTACATCAGTTCCTCAAAATTATGGTTTCTAAGGTTAAACACAGAAGTAAATTATTGTACTACACATTTTAAAACTAATTAAAGATACTGGCTACAAATTGTATTTGGTTAAAATATTGACTTAGTTATAATTGAGATTAAACGTTGAGAGAGTCAAAGTCTAAATTAATACATTCTGAGAATAAAGTCAAAATATTGTGATACCAAGTTATGTTAAAAAGAGCACTGAAAAGGTTTTAAATCAAAATTTAGGATAATACATCACGTTTTGACTTGTTTAAGTTTATAGTTTGTTACAAGCATTAATACTAATACACTTACATTCTACACTTGCAACACAAGTTGCAGGTTGCTAAGTAAAAAGGTTCCACATAAAAATGACATAGTAAGCTATGGACGAGGATTAGAGCCACTGTAATAAATCATTTCTGACTTTTTTTCTCAAAATTCAAAACTAAAAAAGTGAGATTGATGAGGGAAAAAATGAATTTTGAGAAAAAGGCCAAAATTCAGAGTTGAATGTCAGAATTCTAACTTTAAAGTCGATTCTGGGAAGAAAAAAAAATCAGAAATCAAATACATTTTAGTATTGGCCCAAATCTTATTCTGTAGTAAGCAAAAGTTGTAGTCTGAAAAACGTTTTACTATTGTAATTTTGAGTATAATTTTCATCATTCCTAATCTTGGATTCATTTTTTTTTCTTCGTTGAATAATTAGACTTCTATTGTTTTGGTTTTTTTCCCCATTCACTTCAATAGTGTTTAATCACCGTCTAGTGGCAATTTCAAGAACTGCAGCTGCATTAACAAGCGTGTTTTACAATCGAGGACTTGGAGAATTTGCTCAGTGTTTTGTAATTAAAGAAAATTGAACTAAAATCAGGTAAATATTTTACTGTGAAGATTTTTGTACAATTAAAAATTGCAGCTGCATGTTGACCTGGTAGGATTGAACAGAGGTCATTTTGGGAAATTATCAGAATTATTTAGGTGTTTTTTTTTTTTAACTTGTCAGTGGATCACAGAGAGGCAAACAGGAGACAAAGGTGACAGAGACGAGGAGAAGAAGAGACCAACAGATGTCAGTGGCTGACGTGATGTGTACGTAGTGCAACACAGCAACCATTCAGATATCAAGGCACCATGAATGCCATTTATATACTGTACATGTATTAACAAATATAATGTAAGCAGTGTTTGTCTCCCATTAGATTAATTTAATTTAGACTAAATTAGATTCATTAGTCTTAACTCTGAGAACTAGTTGACTTTGACTTTAGTGTTGTATTCTAATGACAAACCATAATATAGAATATAAATTTAAAGTTAGATAAAACTGTAAAATAAAGCACCTGTCATATGTAAAACTACAAACTGTCCTCGGATTTAAAACATTCAGATAAAAACTATTTGTCATTATTAGCTGATTGTGCCCCCTACTGGTTACATGTATAACTCCATGAGGATTCAAATATATCCCACCAAAGTTGACTGAGAAGAAAATTACAAGTACAGAAAAGAAAACTCTCTTCCATTCAACATATGTTTTGTGGACTTGCAAGTTCTGTGGAAGCCTTGTGGGGGGGAGGGGGTTGGAGTCATTACAAGTCATCTGAAAAAACTTAGAAAACAATCAAGTGGACTAGATTTCTAGGCCGAAGACGTTTCACCTCTCATCCAAGAGGCTTCGTCAGTTCTGACTGACTGGTGTTGAGTCAGAGATATTTATCCCCCTCGTGGTGTTTCAGTCCTTTGATGCCCAACAATGTCCCCTAACGACTGAGTCATTATAGCCCAGTATCGGTGAGAGTCATTACCTGTCTTCGGACCCTCCCCTGTGGACGACGCCTATTGTCCTGGTCTCAAAACAGGATTGTAGATGGAAGACAAGTCATGTCTTAGTCCACCACCCCTATTTAGCTTCATCAGTTCTGACTGACCAGTCAGTCAGAACTGATGAAGCCTCTTGGATGAGAGGTGAAACGTCTTCGACCTAGAAATCTAAGTCCACTTGATTTTTTTTCTAAATTTTTTCGGTTTACTATGACCTCGATGACTGAGAATCTGCACAGTCATTACAAGTCATCTTTATATAAGTGAGTTTTGGGTCCATATTTTTGGCAGGAAGACAGGCATGTTTCCAGTAGGTGCTGACCTCCACCAGGGCTGTCCCTGGTCTCCAATCCTGTTTGTGATTTTCATGAACATGATGTCAAAGCATCGCTAGGAGAATGAGTGTCCGGTTAGGGGACCTCAGATTGAGACCATGATCTTTGCAGATGACGTGGTTCTGCTGGCGGCATCAGATCGTGATCCCCAGTGTGCACTGGGGTGGTTTTTGAAGCAGTTAGGACAAGAAATCAGTCTGTGGTTCTCTGCTGGGATTGTTCACTTCAGCTTGGGAGTGAACAATCCCAAAGCCAAAGAGTTTAAGTATCTCGGGGTTGTGTTCATGAGTGAGGGTAAAACGCAGTGCGAGATTGGCAGGTGGACTGGGGTAGCATCAGCAGTTACATAGGCATTGTACCAGACCGCTGTGGTGAAGAGGAAGCTGAGCCAGAGGGCAAAGCTCACCATCACCTATGGTCACAAGCTTTGGGGAGTGACCCAAAGATTGAAAGTGTGAAAACAAGCAGCTGAAATGTAGAGTGGCTGGACTCACCCTTGGAGATGGGATGAGGAGTTTGGATCTCTGGATGGAGCTTGGAGTAGAGCTGCTACTCCTTCACGGTGAAAGGAGTCAGTTGAAGGGGTTGGGGCATCTGAATAGGATGCCTCCTGGGCACCTCCGATTGGAGGTTTTTCCAGGCCTGTCCTCATCTCACAAGGGCCAGGAGTGCTTTGGGGGTTGCCCAGAAAGAGCTGGACAATGCTGAAGAGGGATATCTGAACTTTGTTGTGTAGCCTGGTGCCACCAATGCCTGACTACAGATGGCAGCAAATAACGGAGCAAACTACCCACAGCTCCGTGTTCTTTTGTGTTCATGTTCAGCGTGCACCTGTGGAATGTGAGTTCACGTAATGTACTGAGATTAACCAAATCAGGTTTGCCCAACACAAACTAATAGAAAATGAGAAGATGTCGCCCATGTGTGCTCTGCTTGCAATTTGTCCCTTCTGTTTCCTCTGTTGAGCTGCTCCAACTCAAGCAGAAAGCCGTTTTGGTTATGATTGGCACATACACTCTAATGATATGGCTTGATGTGGGACATTGGCAGAACCTTTGACAGACTGCTGTTTCCTGCTTCTGTGGTAACCATGCTCATTTCCTGTTTTCTGTGCCTGCACCGTGTTTTGCTTGGTCCAGATTGTTTAGGAATTAAACTATTTTCTAGGTTCATCTGAATTTTTGAGTGACAACATACACTTGCACCACATAAGCACTTGTGTTGCAGAAGTTCTTGCTAATCACCTGGTCACAGTAACTGTCACATCCCTCGAAACACAGGCCGAGGTGGTGGCGTGGCAGCGATCTTTGACTCAAGCCTATTAATCAACCCTAGACCTAAACATAGTTATAACTCATTTGAAAGTCTCACCCTGAGTCTCTCACACCCAAACTGGAAAACTCAAAAGCCTGTTCTGTTTGTTATTGTATACCGTCCACCTGCTCCTTATTCAGAGTTTTTAAGTGAATTCTCAGACTTTCTGTCTGATTTAGTGCTTAGTACAGATAAAATAATCATAGTAGGCGACTTTAATATTCATGTAGATGCCGACAATGACAGCCTCAACAATGCATTCTGTTCATTATTAGACTCAGTTGGCTTCTCTCAAACTAAATAAACCCACTCACTGTTTTAATCACACTCTTGATCTGGTTCTGACATATGGCATCAAAACTGAACACTTAATAGTTTTTCCCCATAACCCTCTTCTGTCTGACCATTTTCTAATAACTTTTGAATTTCCATTAATGGATTATACTCTATGTGGGAAACAATTCCACTACAGCAGATGTCCATCTGGCAATGCTGTTACCAAGTTTAAGGAAATAATTCCATCTTTATCTACTTCAGTGCCGTTTGCCAACACAGTGGAAGGAGGCCACCTTAACTTTACTCCAACACAAATCGATAATCTTGTTGATAGTACTGCAGCCTTCCTGCGTAATACACTTGATACCATTGCCCCTCTGAAAAAGAAGGTAGTGAAACAGAGGAGGCTAGCCCCGTGGTACAGCTCGCAGCTCCGCTCCCTAAAGCAGGCATCACGAAAAATGGAAAGGAGGTGGCGCTCCACTAAGTCAGAAGAGTTTTTCATAGCCTGGAAAGATAGTTTAATAACATATAAGAAAGCCCTTCATAGTGCCAGAACCACATTTTATTCATCACTGATTGAGGAAAATAAGAACAACCCCAGGTTTCTTTTCAGCACTGTAGCCAGGCTGACAAAGAGCCACAGTGCTGTTGAGCTTAACATTCCCTTAGATCTCAGCAGCAATGACTTCATGAGCTTCTTTACAAATAAAATCACAACTATTAGAGAAAAAATTGGTCGGACCACTCCCACAGCTCTCACAGATGTGCCATCTACTACAATGGCTTTAGAAACATCTGGAAGACCTCATTTATACTTGGACTACTTCTCCCCTATAGATCTCTCTGAGTTGACCTCAACAATTGCTTCATCTAAATCATCAACAGGTCTCCTGGACCCCATCCCGACAAGGCTGCTCAAAGACGTCTTTCCCCTAATCAACACATCCATACTAGATCTGATTAACCTCTCTCTATTAACAAGTTATGTTCCACAGGCTTTTAAACTTGCAGTAATTAAACCTCTACTCAAAAAGCCTACTCTTGACCCAGGTGTCCTAGCTAATTATAGACCAATATCCAATCTCCCATTTATTTCCAAAATCCTTGAAAAAGCTGTTGCAAAGCAGTTATGTGACCACTTGCACAAGAATGATTTGTTTGAGGATTTTCAGTCAGGATTTAGAGTCCATCATAGTACAGAAACCGCATTGGTGAAAGTCACCAATGAAATGTCCACACAAGAAAGGTGTTCCATCAGGGGTTGGTTCGCACAAGTATATAAAGACAAACACACACGCACACACCACATGTCAGGAATCGGCGCGTTATGCTGCCAAAAATGTTGAGGGTGAACTCAATTAAAAGGCCAGACAAGGAAATGTAAAACAAAACCGTCTCTTTAATAAGAGAACTAACGCTAAACAAAACCATACAAGACACGGTGAAACACAAAAATCACAGGTCGGTATAAACAGTCCGAGATCAGAGCCAGCAAACACATACAGCAGAGGAATCCAAATACGTAGTCCAAAGGGAAGTCCGATAATTATACACAGTGACAGTCTGAAGCAAGAGGGCAAGGCAGAACAGAATAGTCAGAGGAACAAGCCGGGTCAAAAACACAAAGTACCAAAACCGAAAAATGCTGGAGAGTGAGAGGTGGCGTCTAGAACAATCTGGCTGGGATTGGTGGGTGAAGGCTGCTTATGATGCGGTGCAAACTATAATGAGCAGGTGAAACTAATGCGGGTGATGAAGAAAGTAAAAAGACCAAAACTGTGGTGAAACAAAACAGGACGTAGCATCAAAATAAAAGCCTGACAGGAAGCAACACAGAACCGAATCATGACACCACACACACACACACACACACACACACACACACACACACACACACACACACACACACACACCACACACACACAC
>NW_018128172.1:151055-168381 GCF_001952655.1 Monopterus albus | reverse complement strand
GGAGGCAGAGCCTTTAGCTATCAAGCTCCTCTCCTATGGAACCAACTCCCAGTCTCAGTTTGGGAGGCGGACACCCTCTCTACCTTTAAGATTAGACTTAAGACGTTCCTTTTTGATAAAGCTTATAGTTAGGGCTGGATCAGGTGACCCTGAGCCTTCCCTTAGTTATGCTGCTATAGGCCCAGGCTGCTGGGGGGCCCCATGATGCTCTGAGTTTCCCCTCTTCTCCTCACTCAATCTCTATGCGTCTACTGTATATGCCAACACTACACATCACTAACTGCGTGCCACCTCTCTCCCGTAGTGTGTCCTCTCTCCCTGTACTTTTCTACAGGTTGCCCTGGCTCTGGAGCTCTACATCTCTGATGAGCAGTCACCAGCCACATTGACCTGACCAGTGTTTTGTTTGTTGTCTTGTTGCTTTTCTTCTCTCTCTCCTCTATCCACTCACCACAACTGGTTGAGGCAGAAGGCCGCCCACCAAGAGCCGGGGTCTGTCGGAGGTTTCTTGCGCCTCTCACCCTGCAGCCTTCATTTTCCAGGGAATGCCTTCTGGGAGGAGGCTATGACAAATCAGATTGAAAACCGAGAGGCTCGGAAAAAGGGCATAACCAGAGGTTATTAAACAGCAATCCTCAGTCAGGGTTTTAGTTGACTTTATGGATGGATGGTTTTTTTCTGAATGGAATTAAAGGTAATTTAGGACCACTACTGCGGATGGTCTTATGGTTCTTTTACTTTACTGGATTGATCTGTGCTACATATTTATTGCGATGACTAATTTTGTTGACTGGTGAGCAAACCAGAACAAATTAACATCGCTTGTTGTTATAAACTTATCTTAGAATCAGCAGTGTCATCAATGGCAAAATAACTTCCTCATTCAATCAATTCAAGTAATAACATTAATTTTTGCATCTCTAAAATACTCCGAGCACTGTCCTGTTGGCTTCTTACCAGATGAACAATGATGCGGTTGACAGTAAGTAAAGTGTACTATTAGTAAATACACCACAATAGTTATCATTCAAGTTCATATTTTATTTAACATAAATCATATTGCAGTCAATGTGAACAGCTGGGGTTTCAATATACACAATAGAATCGTAACATTTACGTCCTTCCCCTCTGTGACCCCGCCCACAACGACCCACCCCATCCCCACAAATGAAAACAAATGTCCCTCCTGTCCCCATAAACCTCACGACCCTCTGCTACTTTAAACACACTGATCCCCCACCCACACAACAGCCCTGCCCACCTAACAAACTCCGCCCTGATACTGTGTTTTTTTTAGCAGCAAACTCCAAACTAATCACTCTGGGTGTGTTCTTGTGGCTAAGTCGACAAGACTGAAGTAAATACGAATGCTGTTTCAGCAAAGTTCACCACAATTTCATCAGCTGAATGGCAAAAACCTCCACTTTCTCCTTTGCTGCCACCTGTCACACCTGGAGCTGATCAGCCGTGACATATGACTAACTGTGGCGTCATTGCTGGATGAAAACTATGTTGCTGTTCTGCTTTAAGGAGCTTCAAAGCACACCCAATAATATTGTGACTAACAAGCTCCGCCCACTCCAACAGAGAAACCCGAGCCTTTGAAGTGACCACTCCCCACAGCTTGAACACCACTACATCTATAGCTGTGGGTTTATCACAGGTTGGAAATATAATGCCTTAAGGTAACTCCTGTTTTGAGGAACCATTCTAAGGCTCGTTGGTGCTTGTTGCGATTTTAAACCCCTCCCACTCCACAAGCCCCTCCTACTCCTTAGAGGCACTGCACAGAAATACGGGAGAACAGTTGTTTGACAAGAATGCCCTAAGTTTGGAGTTTACTGCCGATTAATGTGTAACAAGCAGACAACAACGAGGGGGGCGTGTCCTTCTGGCCACCTGTTTGAGTCCAGGTGTCTGTACCACACGCAAAAAAAAAATAAAAAACTCACGTGGAGATCATCATCATCATCAGCACTGTGGCGTTCACTGAATCATCGCCTCACCAGAGTAACATTAGCGGACCACCCACACCTGCCTTCCCCCTTCCTCCATCTTTCAGTCCTACAGCCTCCCCCTCCTCCTCAGCTGCCACTTGCTGTCGGCCATCTTTGAGTCCACTTAGATGTGTGCTGTGTGCTGGCGTCCCCCTGTGGCGTGTAATCGGTTGAATGCTGCATTTTGGTAGTAAAACTGAGAAAGGGAGGAGGGGGAGGAGGTGGAAGAAGGGAGGGCGGGTTTTTCTTCGTCTTTTGTTTTAAAACAGAAAAGGGTCTTCTGGCGTGCTGCTTTCTGTCACCACAGCTCCTGCTACTGCCATAGAGCAGGGCTGAGGAGTAGAAGAGTGAGGAGGGGTGAGGCAGAGGGGGAGGAGTGAAGGGGGAGGATCACGGGACGCTGAGTTATTTCAGACACCTCTCGAAGTAGGTGGCGCCCACATAGCCGCCCCTCAGGGAGCGATGGACGTTCTGCTCAAAGAGCCGCCGGTTTGTCTGGAGGACCTCTGCTGCCTCCTTGTTCAATGGATCCTCTGGGTTAGGCTCCTGCAGGGGGAGGGAGCAGCCTAATATTTACTCTGTCAAACAGTTATTTAGCCTTCCCTGTGGAAAATCAGCAACCTCGTTTCCCAGAACCACAAGTGATGACTTAAATGTCTTGATTTGTCCGACCAACGGTCCACAAGGTACAGAAATTTATTTAGCCTTTAAAAGCCAGTGTGTGTTAAACTCACTAGAAATAGATACTGTAGACCGTAGATGATGGAGTTTATCGTCAGCACAGGCTTCCAGTCCTCTCTGTGGAGATGAGAGAAAACAGGCGAATGCTACAGATGGACATTGGATTGCCTTTACAAATACAACACTGCTAAGTAGTGGTCTACACGGTAGCTAAAGGTCCATTTACTAGCTGGCTCGGGAGCTTTTAACTGCATCTTACAGTCTGAATCAGCAGTTTGCTCAGCTGCCATGGATCAAGTTAGTAAGTGGACCTTGATCACGGATGTGTTTGTCAAACTGCTGTTCCTGAACTGAAGAAGCAGTAGTCGTGTACACACCTTAAGATATTTAGGCAGACGTTTCCTTCCAGGTCGATGTTGGGGTGATACACCATCGTCTCACACTTTACCTTGGGGGGGTCGTGGGGATAACCCTGACCTACCTGAAACACACACACACACACACGCTGCGCTGACTTACATTCATTTGCTTAACCACGAACACTATAAAAAGGGAAAATGCAAAAATATCCATCAAGCGAATGTTAAAATTTAATGAGGTGCATTGTGTGGACCTGATTTATGGTGTTTTCCAATTAGCATGGGTCAGCCCTGCTGAGCTGCTGCCAAATCAGAGTGGTTGTGTTTCCAATGCAACGTCAAACACGATATCTTATTTTTATTATGTTGACCACATGGGGGCAGTGCCACACGACTCATCGTGTTAGCGTGGTGTTAGTAGCTCGCAACACGGAGCCCTCGGTGCTAGGCATTATTTTACCTCTCATCAGAAGACCAAATTAGAGACTCTGTTTTCAAATCTTACTTAAATGAAGTAACAAAGAGTGAATGCTCAATGTACGGACATTTGCTTGGTGCAGCATTTCATCTAGATCTGCTGAAGGCGGAGCTCGGCCCCGGGTGGGAGCAGGGCCGGCGGAGCCCGACTCGGCACGATTACCCCCTGCCGCTAGGAACATATGGAGACGAAGGGCGACCCGTGGCTGCCTGGCTCAGCACGATTAAAGTGGGTTGAACCACGCTGAGGGAAAATCACTATAGCTAATATGATTGATCATATTAGTAAAAGTGGTTGATCTATGAAGCAACCCGGAGGATGACAAAACAAACACTTAAAATGCAAACAAATAAATAAAACAATATAAGGTTAAATAATAAACTACTAAACCACATTTAACTTGTGTACATGAAACACCTTTTCACTTTGTTCACTGTGCTGTAAATGTACTGAAATTATATTATGTATATGTGTAATATTTTTTCTAATTCTAGTGAAGCAGAAGCCTTAAGACAAAAGGAGAAAGGTGTGAGGAGGAACAGAGAGGTGACAGGTGTTTCTCACCTTAAAGCTGAAGACAAACTTTCCTCCTTTGTAAAAACCCTGAGACACAAACAGAGTTTGAGACATACAAATTGTCAGGTTTTACTAACCCACTAAGGATCAGAATAGGCACATGGTGCTCAGTAAACCTGCCCTAGATTACTAACAGTTTCCATAAAGATATATTAAATAAATAGATAAATTCAGTTTCAGAGTGCTCACAAACGCACCTCGTCCGGTGAGATGATGAGCCTGAAGTTGAGGAGGTCGTCGTCATCAGGGAAGTTGATCTCACATGTCTTTGGCAGGTTCAACTCATTGATGTCTGAAACAAACACAGTTGGAGGTGGCTGTGAAAGCACAGACTAAAGAAAGTCAGCACGATGAGCACCAGGTGTAATTCTGCACTGTTTGCAGGATATTAGTATCAGTATGTGTTTCCCTATCAACTGATCAATCATTCTGTTGCTGCTAGAGACTTCCTCCTCTCTCCATTTGGCTCAACTGCACTGGATCAGGTCTGAAAATCCATTTCTGCCTGTCGGGTTTGGGTCAGATCCAAAATTCAGGACCGATGAAGACCCTCCGGTTGAAACTCCAACAGCAGCCTGGCTTTTTTGGTCTTTACCTCCATAACCTCATAACCTTAGGAACATGTTTCAGTGAGTATATCTATGTGACACATAAAGTAGAACAACTGGCACCACCAGTACGTGGACCATCACATTGGCCTGTGTGATGTGTATTTAAAGGTGCTGTTGCTATTTTCTTGTTGAGGTGTAAATGTTGCTGTGCTGAGGAGTATCAAGTTATTGGTTCAAAAATAAATTATGGTTCAAAACCATAGCAAACCTTTATTTGATTTATATAGGATTCAACGCTAATCTTAATACACTCTTGAAATCCCAATTAAAAGGTACCTGGTGGAGTTTTTTGTTGTTTTTCAGTGTCAGCTGCTCACTGTGACCGAATGAATATAACTGACATTACAAACAGTGAATTTTATAATGAAATGAAATGACTGAAGGTAATTTTCAATAGAACTCCATGTTTTCCTCTGCAGGTGCACCAAGTTACATTTCAGACTTTTACGGCCTTTTTAATACCACATTAGTATGAAGCCCAGGAGGGGACAGAGGAGAGGGAACAAACTGATGGCTGACTTAGTGACATTAGTTATGCAAGTTGTACTCAATTCCCTTTATCAACAGTCAGCCATGTTAACAATCAATGGGGCTCCAAAATGGGCTCCTATGGATGTGGGTGGGTTGTTCTAATTTGCTTTACTTTTTGTTTCCACCTATGAAAAGTTCAGCTACAGCCCAGGAGATCAAAACTATAAGAGGACAGGTGAATGCAGGAAGCTGGTGATTGTAGGCTGTAACATCAACGTCACTGCAGCATCAACAGCGACACAGAGGATGGAGGACATTAAGGTTTGCCACTTTGAGACCAACAGGATCCGATTGCAGCGATTTGTGTAAAAACAAACAAACAAACAAACAGAACCATAACTCAATGAAATGTGGACAGACAGACAGACAGACACATTTTTAGGTTCAGTGTGACATCCACTGAGAATCTTCCTGTTTCTAAGTTGTCTTCAGTATCACAGTGATCCAGTGACCAGCTGACTGACCAGGACGCTGGTCAGCAAGTGCTTTTTAAAATGTGAACCTGTCAGGGGAAAATCTTCTGCAGGACCTCTCTGGGACTCCGTGAATTAGAAAGCACCTTTGTTTTTATGAGTCGGCGAAATGATGAATGATAAGAAGATAACAGTTTCGCTGACCCTAAAAATAACTGGCTGTCAATCAAACTATTCATGCCCAGGTGTGAAGAAGTGTGTCACCTTTTAGACAGTCAACCTCAGAGCTGACACAGCACGCTAGCTAGTGTTAGCTAGAAATTACCCTTAGACTTATTTAGAAAGTTAAATGTTGGCTGGTTAGCAGTGTAGAATATGTTCCGGGGTTTGGCTTAGCTGTGAGATAACATACGAGGCTAAAATGATGTGATAGCTAGCTTTGGATTATCTATGTTAGCTGTTAGCTAACACCACTTCAGGCTAAGTTAGTGTGCTAGCTGCTAGCCTCTGTGAGTTATAATGATAATAATATTAATACTCGGCTTTCACTCTCTGCGTTTATGTATAATGTGCACTGAGGGGGGCGGCGTTACCCTGGGGTTCACTGGTAACTAGTCATCCAGCTAACCCAGTAGTGGCGTTGTTAACTAGCCTACCTTTCTGTATTCGGAGCTGGGCCGCGCTGGCTTTTTTACCCCCGGCTCCTGTTCTGTTTCCTCCAGCAGATTCCTCGTCTTTCTTCTGCTGCTTCAGGGAAAAGAGCTTAATCATCTTCAGTTGTTTGATAACTGGATGCTGTACCGTGTGTCCCTGCGGTGTGCGCGGTATCTGTGCGTGAGTTTTAGGAGATCAGTCCCAACAGCACCGTAATGTGTATGGAGCCGGTGCGTCTCAACTAATTACACTGAGGAGAGATGCTAGCATAGCCTGTTAGCTAACGGGGGGAGGAGAGGAGGAGGAGGGGAGAGTGTGTGTTCAATATGTATGTTGTAAGGATAAACATTTGAATAAAGCAAAATAATAAAAGTAACATTATATTAAGCCAAACTGTATGTTGTGTAAGGAAACTCATTAACGTCAGAAAAATGTAGCCTATTAATTAGGCCCAAGTAAAAGTGATAAGTGCAAGATCAGGACTACATTACAGCAAAAACTAACGCTACAAATCCCAAAATAACTTTTGTAGTTTTGATCCCCATGTCTCAAAAATTAAATAATAGTCTGTCGTAATTTTAACTTGTAATAAAGTGTTTATTTCAAGTTCCATAATTTTGAATTTCTATGCCATTTACAAAACTAAATATCTCACTATTTTACTTGGAAACTCCAAGTTTTGAATTTTATTTTACATATCTTTACAGTGTCTTACATGGCTTATCACCTAGCAAGGTGTTTTACAAAACCGTATGCACAAATTTATTTGTCATCTTATGCCTCAGAACATGAAATCACTCTAAGTCTGTCAAATATCAGACATATCATTGTGCCCTACCAGTCTGGAGACATTGGTAGGCTACAGCTGTTTTTATTTATTTTAAATCATGTTTCATTATTGTGCTTTTACATGGGATTTATATGTCATATATTGTTTTTTATACAGACCTTGAGTCTGTAATGAAGTTTGAATTGAATTGACTTTGGCTTATAGGCTACAGTATGTAACTTAGTCTTTTGACTTAATGTCAAATATATTTGACTTTAAGCCAAATGCTGTCTAAATAGTCCTCTTTACCATTTTGATCCATTGTGTCAAAATAATTAATTACCATGAGCATTTTTGTCAATCCTAGAAAATGGTACCCTATTTCCTAAAAGTTTAAATTGTGAATGAAACATTAAATAAAAATAGTAAATACTACTGTACAGCATTGTGCAGAGTCAACAAATCCCAGAATACACCCAAACACATCCATGCACATGGCTTTGTACATGGTTTTAATATTGTATGGCAAATTTTGACTTTAAATGTCACCATTTTAATGTGCTGTCACATATGTTTTACTTAGTGTGTGTTGTTTTAAAGTCGTATGATTTTTCAACTAATCATTCCTAACAGTTTTTCTTTTTTACCTGTATTTTAAGTGCAATTTGTTTGGGAGCGCAGGTTATTGCAGACATCATAACAAAAGAATATTTGCTCAGTTTCTTATTGTAAGTTGTTTTTACCAGACATTTTTCACCCTATAACAAGATATAGGCGATGTATAATTCATATTATAACAAGAGCCTTTCCAGTTATTGAGTTTTTGAGAGACGACGTACCAGAGTCAAATTCCTGGTGTTTCCAACACACCTGGCCAATGAAGTTGATTCTGATTCTAGCAAGATATTTTCACCTCATCATATTTTGACGTTACAAAAAGATCAGCATATTTTTGTGTTTACTGTTGTAACAATATGCTGCTATAAATTCGTAATAACCTGAAATGAAACTTGGGAAAATATTTGATAGGCGACAACATTGCAGTGAAAACTACAAATCCCAAAACGCCTTTCTGCACTTGACGCCACTGTGATGTAACTATGTAGGGGCGGGGTTGCATGTTTTCGCTGCCCATATTTTATTTACATTTATTTATTTTATTTTCTAGCTCTCTCTTCCTCCGTACTAAAAACGGAGAGGGCTATCTGTAGTCACCTGTGTGATGTAATCATCAATGCGGGGAGAGGGTGTGTGGTGGGGGGGCAAACCTATCACGGGAGACGAGCTGACTCGCAACACAAATCACGCATAACCCCGCAGCCAGCTGCCACACAAAAGACACAGAGAACAATAGCCGTGCTACTCCACATCCATATGATCTGTCGCGTTTTAATGTTGCGATCTGCCGATCCTAGTTTCTGCGGAGGGTTATAGCCAAGTGCGGGTTTAAAACCCCGCTCTTCAGGTAAAATGAGGTGTTTGGGGTGTTTTGCAGCCCCCCGGGAAGAAGAGCAGCGGAACACAGCATAACGTGCAGGGGAGAGAGGGAGGGAGAGAGAGAGAGAGAGAGAGAGAGAGAGAGCGGAGCGAGAGAGGGAGAGGAGTGAATGGGCACGATTCACTGCGCCCTTCACTTTATCGATATCGATCAGTTTGGTAATCGAGACAATTAGACCCAGAGCGGGTCCGTTAGGTTAGCCCGGGAGCTAGCCGGACCACCGGAGACTAGCACGATGGGACGCGTGTGAAGCAGCCCGGAGCTAACAGTAGCCTGGCGTGAAAAGAAACAAGGAAGCGGACGGTTAGCTGCGCTGCACAGAAAGCTAACGTGGGCTAACTGTTGGCTAATATTATTTCTAATGAGCGACCAAGGAGTATGCGACCTGTTACGAAGAGGTGCGTGTGTGCTGTTTTATTTCTTTACTATTATAAAACATGTTTTATTGGCCTGCATCTACCCGCGGAGGCTGTCCGTTAAGGAGAGATAATGAAAAAGGAAGCGTACTGCAGGGGGCGAACGGACAACGAGCCTGCTAACATGTTAGCAGCCATATCGTTAGCTTTCCAGAAATCGAGGGGGTGTGGAGGGATCGCGTGCGTCCTTTCACACATATGTTTCATTAATTAACACGACAATTCGTGTTCACGCGCGTTTGCAGGTGCCTTGTGTTTGTTCGCACTGACTACTGTAGGTTACTGTGACGCGGTAGCTCTTAGCCGTTAGCAGCTATCTCCAAGTGGTGCCAGATGCGCATCTTCATTTTTCTTGCAGGTCTTGAGAAGTCTTAAAAAGCTTTAAATTCAGGCCCCTTATTACAGGTCTGAGAAGGCATTTAAAAAGTCTTAAAGAAAGCTGCAGCAATTAGTTAATTGGTCAGTTCATCGATCAACAGAAAATGAATCGGCACTATTTTAACAATCAACAATTCATGGTTGCAGTTGGAATAAATAGCCTATTTGTTGGTTTCACCTTCTCCAACGTGACAGTCGGATGGTTTTCACTGTCAGGCATCATAGTAAACTGAGTATCTGTGGTTATGTTTGACACTCGTAATCAAAATATCGATCATATTGGCCAATATATCATGATCATATTTTTTCGATTAGGTCTGTAACTGATTCATTTTCCTAATCAGTTAATTAATAATTAAATTTCTAGGTTACTAAGATTTTCTTTGCAGAAATGCACATCATTAAATCTCTGGTGTTGCCGGCTCTGACAAGTCAGTACAAGCATTAATATCTGTGACCCTCTCTAAGATATTACAGCTGAATTATTTGTTCTTTGGCAGCAGATTTGATGTACTGATATTTTGCTTATTGATTTTCTTGCAAAAAAAAAAGTCTACAATTCTCAAGTTCCGGGTTCTGAAATGTAAAAACCTGCTGCTTGTCTCTTGTGAATATCTTTGGAAGCATTTCAATAAGTAGTTATGGGCTTTGGGAAATTATAAGAAGCATATTTCACTATTTCCAGACAAACATGACAACAATCAGCAGATGAACTGATTTTTAAAAAGTGATAGTTCTAACTGTACTGAATACTATGGAGGCAACATGTTTGTCAATAGCTATGTTGATAAAACATCTGCAGAGGTAATATAGCTGAAATATCCAGTGAGGTTATTCATGGTGCAACTGTTATTTTAATTATTGATTATTTTCTTGATTAATCGTTTGATGTACAAAATGCCAGAAAATAGTGAAAAATATTCATTACAGTTTCTTAAGGCACAAAATAATATCAGACAGCTTGTTTTGATATATAAATATTTAATTTTCAGTTTATCATATAAAGCAGCAAAATCTTCCCATTTAGAAACTGAAGTTGTTCTGTTTAAAAAGTGACTTGAATTATGCTGAATCTGCTTGTTTTATAGCTATCATGAAAAACTATCTGCAGTGGTAAACGAGCTAAAATTGTGCAAGAGCTGGCAGCAATGGTCATTTTCACAATAGGCTAATTTGTCTGTTATTTTATTGATTAGTAGTTTGATAAAATGTCATAAACCAGTTGAAACTGTATATCTTTTCCCTAAGGGCTCATCTTCAAATGGTCTCTTTTTGTTTTTTGTCTGATCTGACCATTCTGATGGCGCTTGCACAGTCAGAGGTCGGAGAGGAATTGGGTCTAGGAGCACATACACAGCTGGCCCAGAGCTGGTCTGAGGACACCTGGTCTGGTCTGTTCACACTGCTGTGGACACACCAGGTCTGGGAAACTTTAGCTGGGATGTGGACGGATTCTTGAACAGTTCTACTGTTTACATGTGTAACACTGTATGTCTTGTCTGTTACCTGTGTCAGCAGCTGACTTGTTCGGGGATGTCGGGCAGTAAGGCGCTGGGTGGGGGCGCGAGGCGCAGGCGGACGCGGTGCCGGCGCTGCCAGGCCTGCATGAGGACCGAGTGTGGGGAGTGTCACTTTTGCAAGGACATGAAGAAGTTCGGAGGGCCCGGCCGAATGAAGCAGTCCTGCCTCCTGAGACAGTGCACAGCAGTGAGTCTGAAAGGAACAAAAACACACACTGTTGACACTCAGAATGGGTTGGTTGACAGGCTCTGTTACACCTGTGTAGGGCACTGAGGTGCATGTGGTTCATCAAAACAAAGTGAAATTGTGACAGATGAAGTCAGTCAGCTTGTGTCAGATAGAAAACTTAAAGGATCATTTAACCTTATTTGCAGCTTCTTTTGAGGGCAGGTGGTTTCACATATTTTTCTAATAGGTGGATTGAAAACGTGACACTCAGATGGAGGGCAGGAAGTGAAAAACAGAATGTGGAGATGGAGTAAAGTCTCTATTGTGCTAGTGTAAACGATATTAGGAGAAAAGGTATTGGTATATTAACATATGTGAAACATGTATGGAGGAGCAGTTTTTCAACAGAACGACTTTCTTGCTATGGAGGCCAACTGTCCTGTGCATAGACATTATATAACATACGTTTATGGTCCTGTGGATTAGCCTAGCAGTGAACATTGAGTGCATGGTGCCTCTCCATATGAATGTTACCGTTGTTTACTTAATATAGGGTAAACACACTCAAATGTCCAGGGACTCCACTAAAGTTGGATCAGCTACAGCCCAGGAGATCAAAACTGTTGGATGAGCATCACGAAACAGGACGGAGAAGCTGCTGCAGATCATTGCAGTTGCACAGCAGGGCAGCGGTTCACTAGCTACCTAAGTGGTCACTGCACAGCGGAGGATTCGCCCGCTCTGGTTCTCCCGGCCCCAGACAAAGGCTTTGCAAGCTACTGTAGTCAGTGTTGTGTTGAAGTGTTTCCCCTTAGTATTGTAACGTGAATCTAACCTTATCCTAGCCCTGACCTGGTCTGATTTGCTGAGGGAAACGGTGTTTAATAGGAGAGAACCATCCAGGCGTGGAAAACACTTTGACAGAGTACCAGTGTTTTACAGTCCAATTTCTGGCATTTCAGTTCCCCTCCTAACAACAACCACTTTTGATACTTAATAAAAGCTTCTCCTGCTTTGTTGGCATGATTGATTTGATCAACTATAAATGACACAAACTGTAGGCATTTTGAGAGCTTGTGATAGTAGTGCCTACGTAGAAGATCAGTTCCTGCCCTCCATCTGCAGATCCCGCTACAGCAACACAGTGACACAACATCATATGCAGCCCACCTATTGGCAACAAGTCTGATAGAAAGACCAAAAACAAACACTGAACATTTCTTTAAGTTCTCGTGTTGTATCCACAACGTGATGTGTGTTCTTTCTCTGTGCAGCATGTGTCACAAGCATGTCCATGAGCCACCGTTGCACTGGCTGACATGCTCCTTGTTTACAAGAGTTTGTGTGTTGTAGTTTGTCTATCACCAGCTGCACAGACAAATATCCATGGTAGCCTCAGTAGCTCCTGTGAGGCAGAAGCCACAACAGCACTGGTGGAAAGTAACCACTCTACCAGATACACATCTGAGGTACTTGTACTTGGGTGTTTCCATTTTCTACTCCACTGCATTGTCAGAGGACCACACTGGCAAGATGCCCACATCTTTGCTGGAAACAAAACACCTCCCGTTGTGATACAATACAAGAGGGGACTGGGATCAACAGGCAGGACTGTAAAATGACTGAACTCTGAAAAACTGGATTTAGTGAATGTGTTTAGGAAATTGGCTGGAAAATATGGGACCTGTTAAATAAAGCATTGCATTTCGGGGTCACTCAGAAATTAGGCTAAGGACCTGTCTGTGGGTCACCCAGACAGGGCAGTCTGGGTCGTCTGTCCTTCATAGAGGATCAAAGATAAAAATAAGTGCTTTAGGCAAAGAGCAAAGCAGGACAGAAAACTAGCTAGGTAGCCCTGATGGGGTATTTCACAGCGTTGACTGTGAAAGCCAACATGCTGACATTAGCTGTGTAACTGTGATATGTTAACTCAAGGATTTAACGACTCTGATTCAGTTCTATATGCCAAGGGTTAGACTGCTACTAACGTTTCTTCACCATGTTTGTTGAGAGTGAAAGATCAGTATGATAAACCATCTGCTGTTGCATCCAGTGCCTGTTTTTTTTTTTTTGTCCAAGCGTTCTGTGACTGGGCTTAAATCCTGTAGTGTGAACCCAGCATGACTTCAACCTTTACCCCACCCCTAACCTAAACCTGATTCTAACCCTAAAATCAAGTCTGCACCCTCAATCTGCCCTTCGTAGGTGTGAGGACCGGACCGCATATCCTCACACTGCAGAAATGTCCTCAGAATGACATTTCTGCAGTGTGTGACTCTTAAATTACAGTGTTTCCACATAATCATAGAAAGACGTGTAGACACACACACACACACACACACACACACACACACACACACACAGTCAGAGCATGTTCAAACATGATTTTTATTTCTCTCTCTGTCGATTCTTCAAATAGCGTCAGCTTAGAGCTGGAGCCCAGCAGGCGACGATGCTGGGTTTCCGTGGCAACCAGAGATGGTTGCTGGAGCAGTGAGTTGGCTTTGATCCATTGCCATGGTTTCACAGAGATGCTTTAACACACAGAGCCTGGTGATCTGCCACTGTTCATAATATTTCTGTTGTAGATTTATTTGTGCTTTCGGGTGGAGGAGGAGGATGTGTTGGTTTCATTTATGACTGCAGTGGAGGAGGAGGAGGGAGGGGATGGATGGAGAAATGCAGGAGCAGAAGAGAGGAAAGGGGTGAGGAGGACGGGGGGGATGGATGCTTCTCTTGTTCCTCCAGTAGCAGGAGGAGGGACGGAGAGACGCCCTCTGGTGTTTTTCAGCAGCATTGTCTCAGTCTCAAAGTTTAGCTTTTGTTGTTTGTAACAGTAATAATCCTGTTTATTCGTACAGTAACAGGTGTGAGATACAGTAATAACATTACACAGTAAAAATTGAATGGCAAAAAAACAACCTGTCCAGGAGAAAAATCATACAGGTCAGTTAAAGGCCACTTTGAAAAGTAGTTTTCAGAAATTAAATTACAACCCCAAATCAGAAGCATTTGGGATGGCATGTAAAGTCAAAAGTAAAACTGGGAACAGTGACGTGTAAATCACCTGTGACCTGTGTTTCATTGAAAACAGCACAGCTGCTCATTATTTGATGTGATACTTCAGTTTTATTTTTGGTTCAAAATAAACACTCACTTCAATCCTGATGCTGCAGCACAATCCAAAAAAAGTGCCAAAGAACAAAGCTGCTGATCACATCAACGAGCTGCTGTATTGTTTCACATTTTAGAAACATGCACCTGTCTGACTCACCTGTCTCACTCACCTGTCTCTCTCTCTACAGCCAGTGTTGCCTCACACAGCTGTGTGTTTTGCATGTGGAGAGGCGGGGAAGGAGGACACGGTGGACTCGGAGGAGGAGAAGTTCAGCCTGTCCCTGATGGAGTGCACCATCTGCAATGAAATCATCCACCCCAGCTGCCTCAAGGTGAATACAATTCTGGACTTAACCCTGCCTAAACCCCATCCAGAGACCAGCAGCACTAGTGAATGTGTGCGAGTCCAGACCTGAGCCACACCGCTGCGCTGGGGGGCAAGTTTCCTCCTCAGGAAACATGAGAGGCCTTCTGTTTCTACAACACAGCTCAACAGGCTGAGAACGTCCTCACTGAGTTCAGAGTCTGAACACAGAGTCACCAGTCTCTGCTCTGGTTACAGGGCTCCACCGGCACAGTGTGTTTAAAATCCTTCAGTTTTACTCACAAGCCTACAAAGGAAATAAGAATTATTTATCAGACATGATCTGAGTAGGGACTAGCTTTAACAACAAGATGTGATATTGAATTTAACTGCTGTTTAAGACATGCATGTGTATGTGACCATCTGTAGTGACCTGAGCGTTTGTGTGTCTCCTCAGATGGGTAAAGCCGAAGGAATCATAAACGATGAGATCCCAAACTGCTGGGAGTGTCCAAAGTGCCACAAGGAGGGCAAAACCAGTAAGGTGAGAGTCAGACCAGTACTGAAGACCGCATCGCAGCCTGGTGGGGGGTTGAAGTGGGGACACACTGAACAGCTGTTGTGCAGATTATGATCGGGATTTGGACATGAGGACAGATTGGACACAGTTTGACCAGATCTGTCCCAGTCGTTGTGGGCATATAAAATAATTTAGTGTGTGCCATGTACAGGCTCTCATAAGACACAATAGGATTGATAAAGTCCAGTTCCCTCAGTAGACTCTACAGTCCATGTTGTCCACATATCTGCAGGATCTCACCCAAACACTGTTCCTTTTTCCTCGGTTTGTCCTGACCAGCGCACACACTACACTGTGTGCACGCAGCCAACGTGTCCCATCTGACTGTATTACATCTGTGCATACATCTGTTTCCAGGACCAGGCTGACAGCTCGGGGAAGCGCAGGCTGGATAACGGGGCGGTGGGCCGTTGGAAGCTCACAGATGATCCGCCCCCTAAAAAGAAAGCCCCTCCCTCCCTGGAGGATGGGGGGAGGATGGACGGGGGGCACAAGAGGAAGAAGGAGAAGGAGCTCCCTCAGGACAGCGGGCCTAAGAAGAAGGTGAACATCATGTGTTTGTTGTGAACTGCTTCACTATAGCCTGTGAAATAGCCTAGTTTCCAACTGATCCTTCCAGTAAACAGCTCTGAAAATTGTCCTAGTACAGACTTAGACCAGCCTTTAAAAAGCATTGATGCAAGTATCGCTTCACTCTAAAAGTCCTCCAGCTGCTGGGAGTCTGACGGAGGCATGGTGGCATCGTTGCAGGGCTTTTATTTTGAAGGAGCTGTCTGAGTTGGCTGTCAGATTAGAGTTGGCCTGGACCTGCTTTTGTGGATTTTATGGTATGTTTTTATGTAAACAGGAAATCACTGCATGAAGGTTGAGGTCTTTGCAGCTTTTTGACAGTAGTTCTGTTTTTGTGGTAGTATCTGGCAGATTGAACGCTGTGAATTCACACACCCAGCTGATATAAATAGGTTGGATACTGTACCAGAACCAGCTCTCAGTGTAACCCAGTCCAGGTGAACAGCAGCCTCCACAGTGACCACACCAGAGAACCAACACCTCTGTGAAACAGGCTGAACACAAACTGAACATATTCACCTTCGTGAAGGAGGGTTTACTGCAGCACTGTTGGATCAGACTGATGTAGTTTGAGTCAAGGGTTCCTAATAAACTGGCCATTGTGTGTGAGTGCATTGAGTGTGACTGTCTTCCCTCTGCTTCCCTCCAGATGAAAGGCGCTCATGAAAAACGTCTAAAAAAGGTATGAAGGCTTCATTAAACTCAGTTTGTGTTTAAACTGGTCCCCTCATGACCAGATGTCCTCAGCTCCACTGACACGTTTTACTTGACACACACAGGTTCAGTAATTACAGCGTTGTGTTCATTGTGTTTCCATCAGAAACCCAAACAGGAGCCTGTGGAGTCAAATGGTCCCACCTCCTCAGCCGGAGGAGGACAGCAGAGCTCCTCAACTGCTCAGTCTGGAGTCAGTGGGGGAGGAGGGGGAGGCGCAGGTGGGGCGTCAAGCGCAGACCAGCGCTCCCATCACAGAGAGAAACTGGAGCGGTTTAAGAGGATGTGTCTGCTGGAGCGTCGGCCTGAGTCTTCCTCCTCCTCCTCCTCCAGCTCTGAGTCTGACTCAGAGTCCGACTCAGACGACTCCCTGAGGGGGGAGCAGGGAGGAGGAGGCTCCTCACCCTCATCCTCCTCCCCCGCTCCGCCTGCTCCTGTTGTCTACAGCAACAGTGGCGGGGGGCGGGCAGAGAGAGAGAGGAGTCGCAGCGAGCGTGAGAGAGAGAGGGACAGGGAGCGACGCCTGGCTGAACTGGGCTTCAGCGCCAGCGAGGACTCAGAGGGGGATGGCGGCAGAGGGGAGGAGGAGGAGCGTGAGGAGGAGCAGGGAGGGGGAGACAAAGCCCGGAGGAGGGGGGGAGGAGGAGAGGCAGGGTTACCTCCACGAGGACGGAAGGGAGGACTGATAGATGGGGAGGAGGAGGACCCGCCTGCCTCAGACAAGACCAGGAAAAACTCTGCCTCCATCCCCTCACCCTCACCCCTCTCCTCCAACCAGATGCCTCCATCCTCACAGCACGATGGCTTCACAGGGAAGCAGCGCAGCAACGGACAGGAGGCACGCAACGGGCGGACACGAGGAGGAACGGGAGGGGGGAGGGAGGGAGGGGAGAAGGAGAATGCCAGCAGCATTCTGACCAATCACAGACACAGTGGGGGGGGAGGGGGCGGAACCAAAGGCAGTGGGAGCCGTGGCAGCAAGGGCCGTAGG
>NW_018128172.1:146510-151009 GCF_001952655.1 Monopterus albus | reverse complement strand
TCCGCGCACCCTTCTCGTCTCACCCCCCGCTCTCAGATGATGAAGCGCAGCCCGCCAGCCGTCCCCTCGCCCCCCCGGCCCATTCAGATGGAGAGACATCTGGTGCGCCCCCCCCCGACCTGTCCAGAACCCAGCTGCCTGCCTCTGGACTGTGGGTCATCACACATCATGACCCGGGATGTGTGGCTGCGAGTCTTCACCTACCTGAGCCACCGAGAGCTGTGCGTCTGCATGAGGGTGTGCCGCACCTGGAGCCGCTGGTGAGTTCAAGTACCGGACATCAAGGGGTTACAGCTGAACATGTGGGGCGGGTCACCATGTACAAGTACCTCAAGTACTGTCCTTAAAGTCCCCTCCCACTCACAAATATGTTCAGCTTACTTCACAGTGTCATCATGCTTCCAGAGGCCTGTAGCACAAAGCAGGTTCAGCTTAGTCGGGCTCTCTTGGGATTATCTGGCTATAGGAATGATCCCGCAGTTTTGCCAGTGATCTGATGGGTCAGTGTTTGGGCTGTTGACACATTGGGATCCAGTCCTCTTCAGTTAATCTGCTCCGGAGCAGGTTAGCTGTGCAGCATCAGTTGCCATGGTGATCTAGACCGATTAAACCTGAGTTGAGCCCAAAGTTAGCTGGATAAGCTGCTGATGCCACCTCATGGTAAAGGCCCCTGGTCACAGGAACATTTCTCTGAGCTCACCTTGAAACCTCAAGACGTACGCGCACGACTTGTGCCTCCACAGGTACTTGGGAGACTAACCCCAGCGCAGTACGCAGCTTAACGAAGTGCAGCATTCAGACAGTGAGAGGATGTTTTCTTCAACAGTTTTTAAAGGGTTTTTATTTTTGTCTAAGAACACCCGACTGTTGATTCATCAAAGCAGAGTCATTTTAAATGTCTCCACATGTGAGCCACATGGGGGGTGGGGGGGGTCTTTACTCCAGTGTTCAGGTACTTGCCTGAGTTAGTTGGTACTTGTACTCCACCACATTTCAGAGGGAAATGTACTTTGTGCTTCACTACATTTATCTGACAGGTGTACCTACTGCTCACTTTACAGATTATGATGCTTGGTATTAAAGTACTCAGTAGTATTTACACAGAGAGCTGAAACAGTTTATGGACAAACAGTTATCTGATAATCATTGAAGTACTTTTATTTGCCCCCACTGTGTGTTCCCTTTTAATTATTTTAATAATTTTGAGGTTTGGATTGTTGGCAGCTGTTTTGTTAATGGGATAATTGTTTTAGTCAGCTGAACATGTTTAGTTTTGGGACCGTTGGCCGTTTTTTCTTTTGATTAAAATAAAAAAAAAAATTAATTGACATTATGCATTTGACATTTTCTTTTTGAAAAAAATCTAGGAAACAATCAAAGGATTAATTCATAATGAACACAGCCATTGTTTGCATTCCTTAATAAAATGGTTAAAATTGGCTTTAGCCAACATCAGTAATAGCAATGTAAACAAATCAAAAATACCAGTGGTACTTTTACTATTGGCACTTTAAATACATTTGACTAATTATACTTACTGCAGCACCTTGACTTGTAGTGGAGTATTATTTTTGTTAGTTTTGTGGACAGCTGAAGTTTCCCAGGTCTGGTGTGTCCACAGCAGTGTGAACAGACCAGACCAGACCAGATCTGGGCCACCTGTGTATGTGCTCCTAGACCCGATTCCTCTCCGACCTCTGACTGTGTGAGCGCTGTCAGAACGGTCAGATCAGAATCCATGTGGTCGTTTTAACGTCTCCTCCTCTGCACATACGGCCTGTCGTCATCATTCGGCGTCAGCCCCTCACAGACCGGTAACAATAAACATGGAGGAGAGCGACGACAGTGACGGGGTCAGTGGAGAGACCAGGACGTTTCACGTGTGGTGGACGTTTATGGAGAAGCTTCTGATCAGGACAAAGTGGAAGGAACATATCAGTGGTTTGGGAGGAAACTGGGTGTGACCATCACACACACCACCTGGTTGTTGTTCTTGTGTGCACGTGGCTCACATTTCAGTTCCGTCTGTGCATGTGTGGCAGTTTAGGAGCTCAGTGGTGTTCACACCGGAGCCGGGTACATGGCGCTGACACACACGGACGGGAAGCAACAACACAACAAGATCAGAGCTGAGTCTTATGGCCTGAGATGTGGACACAGCCTTAGAGAGCAGGCAGAACAGTCAGACTCAAACCGCTGGTGTTGCACGTGCAAATGTGAATCTGTGTATGTTGTGTCACCAAAACCACTCAGCTAGCAGGGCACCCTGTAATAGAGTATTTTTACACTGTGGGGTTAGTACTTTGGTAAAGGATCTGAATACTTCCTGTCCACAGGTGCTGTGATAAGAGGTTGTGGACTCAGATTGACCTGAGCCGGCAGCGCTCCATCACCCCCCCTATGTTGAGTGGCATCATCCGCCGACAGCCCGTCTCCCTTAACCTGGGTTATACCAACATCTCTAAGAAACAACTAATGTGGCTCATCAACCGCTTACAAGGTAACAACACAACCTGCACATGTACCCGTTGTCTTCAGACATCCACCACCCACTAACCCTAACCCTTTGCAAAACCCGACAACCTGCTGTGGACATGTCAGTTATTGTTTTTAAAGTCTTTTTTTTGTTTTTAAACATTTTTAAATGCACAAACAGGAACATTACACCGTCTACAGCAGCTGATACATGTCCTCACCGGTGGTGCACTTTAACATTACGTGACTCAAAAGTGTCACAGAAGTGCATCCTTTGGTCTTGTAGAGCAACACTTTGATATCCAGCTGACTGGGCTGCTGTGACGCTCTCCCATCATGTCTCCCCAAGTTAAATCAGGTCCAGCTGATCCAGAACTTTTGCAGACCAGGACCCAATGGAGAGAACCCACTGCACCTGGTTTAAATTCAGACACTGGTTTCCTGTCAGTTTCCATTTTAAAAGTCTTTAACTTTGGTTTTTAAGCAGCAGCTGACTGGTCTGACCCTCAGGTCGTTCACTTGTTCCAAAATTCAGAACAAAAACCTTTTGGAAAACTTCAGATTTCTTTAGCTCCAGATTTAAATATTTCCCTTTCATTATTTTTCTGTTTATTAATTTATATTATGTTTGTAAATGTTTTAATCCCTCCTACATTTTATACTTGTTCTCTTATCTGATTTTGTTTGGTATTTTACATTCACAACATTTGACCTTTTTGAAAGATCACATTATTCTTTTTATTAGCAGATTCTCACCCCGTCTCACCCGGCTTGCCTCACCTCTCACCCTGTCTGACTCCCCCGTCTCTTCTGTCCTGTGCAGGTCTGTTGGAGCTGAATGTGTCCGGCTGTCCGTGGCCAGTGGTCTCCGCCCTGTGTCAGGCCATCTGTCCCTGTTTGAAGCTGCTGGATGTCAGCAGAGTGGAGGACCTCAAAGACTCGCACCTGAGAGAGCTGCTGGCCCCCCCACCTGACACCAGGGCAGGTGAGAGAGATGCACTGACATCACCTGACAGGAAGACTGTCAGTTGGGGAGGGGGATGTTTTTGTTTTGTTTTGTTTTCCCCCAACAGTTTGTAGTTTCAACAACATTCTCTGGTTCATAGGAACTTCAGAGCAAGTAGATGTTTTAAATCGTTTATAAACCAGATCAGTAATGAAAAGTAGCAGATTATTCAGTGCAGCCTGGTGTAAACTAACACCAAGGTTAGTTGTCAGTTGAAGAAAACCTGAAGAGAAGTTCTCCACAGACTGAGCGGCATGTTATTCAAAGACCCCGCTATACTGATTGGTGTATGTGCAGGTTTATCATTGACAGGGTGTTTTCACATTGTCTGTTTGAAAGCAGCCAGAATGAACTTTACAGCAACTGTGAGGTAACATCAGCACAGTTCATTAACCTGTGCCTCTCGCACTTGTTTCTTGACCAGCTCACAGTGAAACCAGAGTGGGGCGTTTTCAGAACGTGATGGAGCTGCGATTGGCCGGTTTGGACCTGACGGACGCGTCGTCTCGCCTGTTAGTGCGTTATGTTCCTCACCTGACCAGGTTGGACCTGAGTCACTGTGGAAACATCACAGACCAAACAGTGCACACCCTCACCTCCCCCATATCCCCACTGAGAGAAAGCCTTACCCACATCAACCTGGCAGGTGAGTATACACCTGGAGGTTTAAATTGGAGTCTTTTCGTCCTCTGACCTGTGCCCGTTTTAACTTGTTGGAACTTTTAATAGGATTTTGATGTTGGTCTATCAAATGTCGTCCTCTGACCTGTGCCCGTTTTAACTTGTTGGAACTTTTAATAGGATTTTGATGTTGATCTATCAAATGTCTTTTAAGGTGACTCAAAGGGTCTAAGTGTTTCACGTGTTCTCATACAGCATATAAACATCATGTGACTTATAAATCTGAGAGATACTAATTTGCAAACACTAATATTTTGTATTTCTGTTCATGAAATTAATATCGGGTCTTGGCCTGTCAGTGGATAAAGAGGTGAGCTATTAGTTGTGTGACTGATCG
>NW_018128172.1:142343-146485 GCF_001952655.1 Monopterus albus | reverse complement strand
AAAAAAAAAAAAAAAAAGCCAAAAATGTTTTATGAAAAAATCATCACTGAAGAAGAGCTATGGGATGACTTGAACTGAACCTGCACCTCACATCTTTAGGTACTGTTGTGTTCTGATTGAGAACACAAAGTAAACATGACTATTAGAGTGAAAACAGTATCAGTATTAAAGGACACAGCCAGTGAACTTCTGTTTGTGTTACTGTGCACAAGCCCCGTCCAGACACCAGCAGCACCAATGAATGTGGTGTCCTCACCGTAATGTATGTGAGTCCAGACCCTGGTTCAGCTTATTGCTCTGTGCCGTAGACCTCCACTGTTGTTAGACCCCCCCCCAGTGAGTCACAGCGCTGCAATGGGGGGCAGGTTTCCTCCTCAGGAAACATGGGAGGCATCTGTTTCCAAAACACAGCTCAGACACGTTGGTCTGTGCAGTGAGGAGCTGGTGGATGAGCCAGAGCAGAGACCAGCGACTCTGTAAAAAAAAAAGCAATGACTCTTCTTAGCGTTTGAAGCTGGTTTGGTACAATAAGGAACCTTTGAATGGCATCAGGCAGATTTAATTGTCAAGTCCAGAAAATAAACAGAATTTACGAAAAGCAAAATAATCAACATTGTCTGTGTAAACCAGGACATCATCTGCATACAGTGAAATTCCAGTGCTGTATAGTTTCCTGTCTCTATTATACTACTACTGCAATAAAATACTACAGAATTAAGTGCTACTACTGCAGTATTGTCCTACAGTACTACTAGTGTACCATCTGGCTGTGTGTCTGTATTTCAGGTTGTGTTAAAGTAACGGAGCAGAGTGTCCCGTTATTGCGTCGCTGCACCTCCCTGCAGACAGTCGACCTGCGATCCTGTTCCCTCCTCTCCTCTGAGACCGGACAGCTGCTCTCCTTCCCCTCCCACACCACCTCCTCCACCCCCTCCTCCTCTTCCTCTGCTGCCACCACTGTCGCTGCTTTATCCTCCTCCTCCTCCGTATCTGCATCTTCCTCCTGCCTTCCTGAAGACAGAACGCTGCTGAAGAACAGCTAAAGTTCTCCCTGTCATGTGACATTTGGTCCAGATGGCCTACAAACCCTGCCTCCCACCTTATTACACTACAGACAGGTAAGGAAGAGGAGGAGGACCTGCGCAGCATTTCTCCTGATGTTTTGTTGGCGAGTACAGCAACCACAGAAGGAGAAGAGGAGGAGGAGGAAGGAAAATGTTGTCAGTAATAGCTATCAAAAAAGAGAATACCTGAGCATGTACATATTTGTCCTGTACAATTTTGGGTGTGTGTATATATATCTGTAGTTTACTGTAAATGACCCTTAACCTTGGAAACATCACCCCTACCCCTTAAATACACTCCTTCCTTTCCCTTCCCTCCCTTCTGTCCCTCCACCCTCCGACCAATCATCATGCCAGGCGTCCACCTGCTTGTCAGTAGCTGCAGAACAGGGGAAAAGTGGAAATTTAATGCTTCATGTTGTCGAGATTTTACTTGCTGTGGTTTGAACATTGACCACTCTGACAGCCCCACACAGGAAGTCAGAGTTGTAAGGTTGGTTCTGAGAATATTTCAACTTCAAAATAACAACAGCCAGTTAACATTTGTGTCTCATGCATAGTTAGGAGTGTTAATCAGACACTTGGGAGTTGAACAGTTTCCCTCTTCCAGGCTTTGTGCTAAGCTAGGCTAAACACCTCTGTATCTGGATTCTAATGAGGTCAGACAGAGTTGAAGAATACATCATTCTGAAATGGGCTTTTATCTGAGGAAGAGATGAAGCTGAGTGAAATGTCTTTATAAATTCAGCTGATTCGGGTTCAGTTAGTCGAACCTAAACTGGCAGACTTTAGGTCTCTTGAACTTTACATTGAAATCATGTATTGAACTTAAATATAAACACAAGGCAAAAGGACTTTTTAATATGAAGCTTTAGGGCCAGGATATGCTTCGTCTGACCTGCAGTCAGTGTTCGATCTCTTTCTGTTTGACAATCCCAATAATTTTGTTGAAAAATACTCTTAAAATTACATCAGTTCCTGGTTCGCATAGCTTTGTATTTCAGTCGTGTCAAATCAATGCTGTAGCTCGTGCAACTGAATGCAAACTAATAATTATAATTAATTATTCCTTCTGGGACTTTTCTGTAAGCTCACATATCTGACTTGAGATTGGTTATGACATGTAACAAAGGTTCCTGACTGGACGCTAACTTTGGGTGTTGTTGTTGATGTATTGCCACCCGGGTGCCCCACACAAACCTGAATTTGTTGGACATAGTGTTATCTGTAACAGTATTTTCAGCCCACATAAAACCAGTTCTTCTGTTGTACAACTGAGTTGAGCTGTAAACATGGGAATCTCGACATGTCATGAATAACCTCTGTGCCAAACCTCAGTCAGGTCTCTCCAAAGACAAACATGCAGCTTCTTGAACTTCTCTGAAGAAACCAGTTCATATTCTGTTAGAGGCTGAATCCACCTCCCGAGCAGAGCTGGGCTGCAGCATCAGCGCGAGTAGGATGAAAATCGGTGTTAAATCTAGAGGTGGAGGCGGACCAGTCGGTTTTCAGTCTGCGGTGTGGAGTCATGTCAGGGTAGGGTTGTACATGCAAATACAGGTCAAACCAAAGTGTCTGAAGCTGCTGAGTTTAGTTAGTAATAAGGGATTTGGGTTATTTCAGAGGAGGCCCACTCCACCATCACCTCGCCACAGTGTTGATAACGTGATCTTCAGCTGCTTCCCTCAGTCCCCTAGTACAAAATCAAAGGTGGTGCATCTCGAAAGCAGAATAGATGCTGCAGAACTGGCTAACTGAAGGCCCTTGAATTTCTCATCAAATGCTAGTAACAAGTTTTGTTTTTAATACAGTCTACACCCCCATTTCTTCAGCCAGCACAGCTTCTGCAGAATCCCTCCAGCAGTGTACATCAGTTGGCTCGTTCTGTCAAGAAGAATGGGCCCTAGAGTTTCTCTAGAATTCTTATCTAGAATTTCTCAGTAAATAAATAATTTGGCTTATTTTGGAGGAGGTCCACCCCCACCAGTAGTAAATCAAATTTGTCCTCTTGGCCAGACAAATAGAGAATGAACTGAACAAACGCAGTTGTCAGCTGTGCAACATCAGCATCCCTATGTCCTCCAGCTGTGCACTAGATGTGTTCTCACAAGAAACAATGGCAGTGTTACAGCAAAGAATGTAATCGGTCTGACCAGAGGTGAAAACGGTCTTCAGCACGGCGCCAGCTGTGAGGGACTGAAATATAGGGGTGTGATATCTGCAGCATATATCTTTGATACTGCTGTGTAAATGGACCTGTTCTCACTGGCAGAAAGCCCACTTTCAAGCTGCAGGGGGAAACTGGTTTAAAAAAAAAAAAAAAAAATACTGCCAATGTTAAACAGCAAAACAGTTTTCTCTCCAGCTCTGCTTCAGACTTCAGCCACATCCCTCCATCCATACACTTAGATTACAACATCCCTGCCTCTAAAACCATGGCATCTCATTTCTACATTTATATTTCGGTGCCTGTTTAGTGAACAAGGTACAACGTGCACATCAGATGGACTTAGGGTTACTGGAAGGTCGAGTTATTTTCTGTTTAAATGGCTAACCGTTTCTTCCTGCTCGCAGTCTTTGTGCTAAGCTAGGCTAAATGCACCCTTCTCTGTTCTGGAGATGAAACTGATTAAGATATTGCATAAAATGTGGGACTATTCCTTTAAACAGCTCCTGTGATCTGTTTTCTCAGCAGTGCTGCAGGTGAAGTTTGGTCAGGTGTGGTTTTGGTTCGAGGTGTTTTTGTTTTCCTTCATGTTTCCTCCTCTGTGTGTGTGTGTGTGTGTGTGTGTGTGTGTGTGATCAAACCGACAGCGCTGGGTGTGTTTGAAACTGAACCTCAATGTCTTCACCATTTGCCTCAATCATTCATCTTTCCCTTTGTTTGTGTATTTGGCTCTATTTCCCTTCATCGTCTGTCGGTTTGTGTTCGTCACCTCTGACCAGGGTCTTTTGGAGCAGTGATCGATCATGCTTTTTCTCAGGAGTATTTTTGTTAGTTTCTCTTTAATAAACCAGGGTTTAATTTATTTTGTGCCACAGCAGCACTCCCGTCCAGTCCCAACAGAGACATTCCTG
>NW_018128172.1:135319-142322 GCF_001952655.1 Monopterus albus | reverse complement strand
TGTATTTCACACTTTTTTTTTTAGCAACCATTTATTTTAATGGACTCATGTTTTGTTTGCTTTCTGCATTATGAGCGTGACTTTGTGTGTTTGCTGCATTGTTCACCTTGTGTGAATACATTTGAATTTGTTTACTATGGAAGTCCATTTCTGCCAGGAAAAGACTTTGAAAAGGTGAAGTTAAAATAGTCAGAAGTCGGGATTATGAGAAACTTTGTGAGAAACTATCTTAACATAGTGTCTCAATCTTGGTTTGTGTCATAATCCTGATTAATCTCACAGTTTTGACTGACTTTGTGATGACTGAGATAGTGAGGAAATCAAGATTGTGAGATAATCTTGATTTGAAATTCTTGAGTTTGGCTTTTTCTCCATATCTTGATTTCATTATTTAGTCATGAGTTATTAAATAAGAGATACTAAAGATCTTGGTTCATTATCTCATGATCTTGACTCAATTTTATAAACTTTACTATATCATCATTTAACATAATCTTGATCAGCTTTATCCAAACCTTCTGTCTATATCAGAATTTTGGGTTCTGGTGAAGTCTGGATTTACTGTCTCAAGATCTTCGTGGTTGACAATCGTATCATCTTGACTTTTCTCTGAATATTGACTTTACTTTTTCTTATTTTGGGTTTATTGTTATAATATCACTGATTTCATAATCTTGGTATTCTGACTAATTAACTTGGTTAATCTCAATATTTTGTTCACATTTCCACATCTTGATTTATCTGTAAATTCTAACTTATCCAAGAATCTTGATTTATTTCATAACCTTGACAAACAACCTCCTGGTGTTAATTTAGTATTTATGGTTCAGAAGCCATAATCCTGATTTACTAATCTCAATTTAATATCTCATTATTCTGATATAAAAAATAAGGTTTGATTTACAATCTCGGATTCCTTATAACCGTGTAATCTCATGTTTTATACTTGATTAAGTGAAAAACTGACTTACAAAGTCTAAATCAAAAGTCAGAGTTTCGACTTACCGTCTCTTAATTGTGATTTAGCATGCTATTTTCTTTTTTTTTTTTATTCTTGAGTTTTTATTTGTTTTCTTTCCATGGCTGAAATGGACTTCTGTAGTTTCTCAGGGGCCTCACTTATGAAAAATCAGTTGTCCACATTGTGAGTTTTCTGCCTGGATCAATGCTCACACTTTTGATGTGTGAAGTCGGCTGCAGTCATCTGATTTCATCACAAAAATCAGCATATTTGGGTGCAAACAAACTTTGTTCACACAGCTTTTTCATAAATGACGCCTAGATGTTTGTGATATGGTGAAAAAGCTGACCAGATACACCTCGGTACACTCAGCTGTGAGTGTCTGACTTTTATTTTTCTTGATGTGTGAACTGACTGTCTATCACATGAGGCAGTGGCACTGAGGGGTGGGGGGGATTAAATAACTTCTTTATTTCACATTGTTTATATTTACAAATGTACACAGCAAATCAGACAACAGCCAAATGCACATCATGGGCTACAGATATTATAATGGAAAGTAATAAATATTAGTTTGTCAGGGTAGAGTTCTATAACTAGGTCTTTTACTGGCTAGCACAGTTTGTTGCATTACCTCTGCTGCACTGCCAACAGTTTTAGAAAGCTTGAAACAACAGACAAAAACATGAGCCACAGTTTATACATTTGTTCAAGTGAGTGTGGAAAACAGCCATTATGAAATGCAATGTCTGTCAACCTTAGACTTGCATTTCTAGCTTGTTAGCATCTTGGATAACAAGCTAACACCAGCTAGCTAACTAGTGTTGGCTTGTTGCAGAACAAACAATGATGGCTGGAGGTTACTAAGTTAACTGTTTTGTTGACCAAGTGAAAAAATAAAGCAGTAATTTTGATAATTGATTTTTGTTCCATGAAAAATGACATGAACAAATGCAACATTCTGTAACTGCAGGCTATTTTAGTTCTTTCATATAAGCCTATGTTTTGGATTGTTGGTCAGAGTAAACTGGGAGATAATCACTTTTACAATGATAAATTGTAATATTAAGTATTGTAGCACTGGATGGATTACTAAAGGCCCAGTGGCCAAAGGGGTCAGGGGGCCCCTGGTCTTTGCCTGTAGAATATCCACAAGATGTAAAATATCTACAGTGAGACTCAAAATGACACAGGCATGTTGTTTGTTTCTTGTGGGGATGGAGAGAGGAGTGGGTGGGTGTTCGGCCTTTACTTAGGCCCAGGGGCTTTTTGTCTAATAATCTGTCCATGGTAGCACTGCAGGAGAGGTAATACGTTAATGCCAGATCATGTATATTAGCTGTGTGGTTGGTGTTCTGGAGATGCTCTGTTCTGTGAAATACGAAGTATTAGCAGATAAAGTTAAAAGTTTCTGTGACGTGGTATTGTGCCATAAACTCACCAGATCAACTGTGTTAAAGTCTGAAAGGGTCAGTTTTTGTTTTATTGTCTGTATTCTCTTGTGGTTTTAATTTTTACTGTAATGTTACGGCGCTCACAGCCTCCCACGTCCAGTTAACGATGCTTCAAACTTCACCTAGCAACAAGAGAGATCAAACCTGATTGGATGATAATCCCTGATTTCTGAAAGCTCTTATCCAATCAGACGCTCTTATATATCTCACCTTCTCTCGCTTCTGAAAACAGAATCAATGTTTTAAAGATGCACTGGATCATCATCATCACCACCTTCATCCTCACCTTTTGCCAAATGGTTTTTGTTTAGAAAATGGGCATTTTATCTTGTTTTTGTTTTTTTTTCTTTTACTTTGTCCATGACTCTTCTGTTGTACTGAGGGAAAAATGGGGAAGAAATTGAAACAAAAAGTAAAACGAGACAAAAACACCATCTCAAGGCAGCTAAGTATGAGTGACTACTGTATACTAATAAAGAAGCAATGGGTTTGTTTTTACTTCCTGTCTCTTCATTTCCTTTCAAGAAGATTTTAACCTACAGTTTGGCGATAAATAAAGCAGTTAGTAAAAGGAAATAAAAAAAAAGTAAAAAATACTCAATGTAAAATATGAGAGGATGTTGATTTCTGTAGTAGTGGAATTACTACGAGTGTAGACAGAGAAATGACAGTTTTATCATCTGTTAATTTGTTTGGCAGTTTTTCCTTATTAATGTATAATTAATCATTTGAGGTTCAATTTCTTTTGAGAACAGTACAAAAGCAAAATGTCCATCACAGCCAGCAAGGTGACACTCAGAAGGGTAAAGAAAGTCACTTTCGGCTTTCCCCGTTTAGAGGTCGCCACAGAGAACCATCACACTGACGACTGGCATGTTGACATTTGGCACGTGTTTTACGCCGGATGCCCTTCATGACGCAACCCTGATTCGAATCCGGGCCGCAGCGGCGACAGCGCTGCGCCTTAACCACTAGCCTAGCAAAAGGGTAACACCTGCATATTGAATTTAAGCCACAAAATTGATTGAAAAAGATATTTTAATCCAAAACATCAAGTCAAATGGATACTCCATCCATAAACACAGACACTGTCAGTTTAAGTACACCAAGGTATGGTCTAATACACAGTACTGCATTATCAAAGAACTATTTGTGTTATTTAATCTCACTGACATGATTGGGGTGGGCAAAATAAAAACAGCATTCTGTACAGTTCTACAGTACACCCACCCTGTACAGTACACCCTCCTAATACACTGAATATGTATCTACATAAAGGCCTGTGTAGAGAGATAGACATATAAAGTTTTTATAACCTGTTGTAAGGCTCACATTAATATTGAACTTTTTCAACTTAGAGAAACAGGAAGCATAATGTTGCCATGGATACAGTATCATAAAATCAATGTGAGATGCAATTTGGGGTTGCTGTGGCTCACGAGGTAGGCAGTCGTCTCCTGACCAAGTTGGTGGTTCGACTCCCGGCCTCCCCGCATGCCTAAGTGTCCCTGAGCAAGACACTGAACCCCGCATTGCTCCCGGTGGCTTGATTAGCGCCGCTGTGTGGCAGCCTGTCGTCATCGGTGTGTGAATGGCTGAATGGTGTATCATCTCCTGTAAAGCGCTTTGGCTAGTGCAACACACTGTGGGAATATGCGCTATATAAATACAGTGCATTTGGCCTCGGTTGTAAGTCGGTAGCACGTTTTGGATCACTATGTATGCCGAATTGACTATTAGCAGTTCATTTTTTCTGTGTAGTAGTCTGTTGGATGTACTGAAAGAGGTCACTGAACCTTAAAAACCCAATGATTCCTAAGCAAGTTCCAAAGCATTTAAAGTCCGGTTCAGTACATGTCAATGCACACTGCAGTCCTAGTGTTAGTCTATGTTTGTTGACGTTCTGGGACAGTAACAATGCGGAATTAAGTATTAACAGTTCATTTTTGCTACGTACTATTGAATGTCCTAACAACAATCAATGAATTAGCCTACTCTGATATTAAATAATTCTTAAAATCCCTGTGATTTTCAGGCATAGTGAGGGTTTGAAGCGTTACCACCCCGCACCACTGTACATGACCTCATAATTACGAGATCTTTGTTGTGAACGCAGTGTGCTTCCATACGAAACTGTACTGAATTACAGAACTTGGGTAACTGAACTGATGTGCGTCAACTACAGATTTCAACGAGTCCGACGGCCTCTGAATGCAGCACGTCGTCGTCACAGTGCGTGATATCCTTCCGCGGGAGAGAAGCGTACGGCCCTTTCCCTCTCGACAATACAGGATGTGAACGGGCGGCGGTGAAGCCTCGAGACGTTCTTCTGCAACAGGGCCGTTACAATTTCCCGCACCATCCAAGTGAAAACCCCAACATAGCACCGGGGAACCTCCGCCTCTTTTCTCACCGACTGAACCCGCCCAGTGGCTGGCACCGATCGAGCTCCGTGGAAGAAATATAATCCCGCTGTGAGCGCTGCGCGGCAACCGAAAGTGTCCTAGTGAAGAGCGAGAGAGCCGGGGTACAGAATGGAGCTCATCACTATCCTCGAAAAAACTGTCTCTCCAGGTGAATATCAGCACGGCACACCTCACACACAACATGCCCGGACTATGAGGCTATATTTAGGAGTGGTGGGTGCTGTGTAGGCGCGGCGGTGGGTAGCTCCGGCGAACCGGTGAAAGTTTGATGGAGGGAAATGCCTCGCTAGCGGGCTGCTAGTTCGTAATGCGAAACCTTGCTAACATTACGGCCTCAATCACCTTTGGCTCCGCAGCTGATTTAGCACTGTCGGGCGTTTAATCACAGTTTTACACTGTAATTGGCTCGACAGTCTATTCTAGTAATGTCTAAATGCGTTGCCATCTCATCATAATGTACGCGTAGTTTCATAGAGGCTAGGCTAACATGACAGCTGTGTGTACCCTGTTGGTAACGGCGACCCTGCCCATGCCTGATGTAGCCTTTTTGCTAGCTCGTTAGCCGTTAACGTGTATCATTCAAACTATCGGCCGTTTCCTCGCACGTTTGCCCGGCTAACGTTACTTTAGAGCCACCGAGAAGAGACAAAAGTCCACCCATTAGTTTTGTTCATTATCTCCTCCAGCTTTAAGTTGAGTTGATGATATTTTAACCGGCTTGCTGTTTGCCCCAGTAACTTTATAGCCTTCATTTCAGTCGTGAGCTAATGTTAGCAAGCTAACCGAGAATCTCCTGCTAACACGCACGTTGGAGCTTCGGGGTGTTTCTCTATACAGACAGGCTGTTATCACTAACGTAGTTAATGTAAGATAACTGTAGTAATTCTGCATCATGTGTTTACAAGAGCTGCCAAGTCTGTTCAACTGACCTGTTTAAGGCTCAAATCAGAACGTTCGCAGGGTAGCCGTGTGTTACCCTGCAGGCTAACCATGTCCGTTGGCTAATTAGCTAACATTACACTGAATCACCCCTCTCCCCCTCTCTCCTCAGATCGCAATGAACTGGAGGCGGCGCAGAAGTTTCTGGAGCAGGCGGCCATAGAGAACCTGGTTAGTATGTTGGCTACCTGGTGTTTCTATGCTGGTGTTATTTGCCAGGGTGGAGGGCAAGCTAATGCACCTGCAGTTGCAGAGAGGAGCTCTGGACAGCTGGAACCCGCCCGGTTTCTCCTCCTCTGCTGCTGCCTCCCTCCCTCCCCTCCATTAATTCTCTCTCACACACTCGGACAGCCTGCTAGCGTTAGCATTTCATGAAGAGAGATGCACCCATGTGATGTGGATAGGGCTGCGGGTCCGTGGTTTCTCTGCTTGCACTAATTTTACAGGGTCAATTTATAGGGTCAGTTTGTCCAATATGAACTGCAGGTTATTTATAGTTCAACATCACTGAGGGGGCCTCAGCATTCTTTGCAGGTAAAATACAAACATCTAGTGTGGTTTTAGATGGAGGAAATGGAATTTCAATGTTATTTCCAAGACACTCACATGCCATTCATACAGGAACATGGCATGGCATGTTGTTCCTCCTGAGCCACAGTGCGATGTAGAGCACATACCAAAGAACAAGATAATTGAAGTAAACTAAGAAAAGGCTGAATATTAACATAAGAGAACATTACCCAAAGGAACTTCCAACTTGTATTTATAACATTTATGTAATGTCAACTAACTACTTTGGCTGACATACTTTAACTCACATGTGTCAAACTCAAGACCCGCGGGCCACATCCGGCCCGGCATACGATTACATCCGCCCGTGAGATCATTTTATATATCATATTTTAATGGTCCAGCGATGTCAAGCGCCGATAACATACAAACTACAAATCCCATAATGCAGCGCAACAGCTGCCTTACCAATATAGGCTACCTGCGATCATTCCTGCATCAATTACATCAGATCAATCAAGCGTCTGTTGATGTATACAACCCTAATTTCAAGTCAAAGCCTTTAACAAGGGCCAAGAGAAAAGTTGATTCTGAAAACAGAGCCTTTCTAAACCGGTGGGAGGCTGAGGATATGTTTACTGACATTTGTCGGTAAACCCGTGTGTCTTATTTGTGGAGCTAATGTGGCTGTAATTAAGGAATATAACCTAAGA
>NW_018128172.1:123086-135209 GCF_001952655.1 Monopterus albus | reverse complement strand
TGGTGTCCAGACAAAAAGCAGGTGTTTGTAAATGTAAGGCTTAGCAGAAATACGGTTGGCGATTTTAAGTTCAAGTTTATTTATTTTGGAATCATTTTGTATCCTGTCTGTTTCGATTCATATTTATGTTCAAAAAACGTTTAGTTTTAGTCTGTTCAATAAATGTTTATCCTGTTCGGCCCCGACCTAAAGTGTGCTTTGAGTTTTGGCCCCCTGTGCCATTGAGTTTGACACCGCTGCCTTAACTAAATCGGTGTGTTAGCTACGTTAGCAATTTTTACTTGTAAAATTGATTGACACGTCATTCCTGTTGACATCTTATGCTGCATTTTGAGATTAAGTCACCTCTTTTTTTCAGTGCCTACGATTCACTTTTGTTTTTACGTTAATCCTGATACGTTACTTTTTTACATTCATTCAGCTTAGGCACTCTTCAAATACACTTATGCGCTGCACCTAAGGCTTTTTGTAGTATGGGAAACCTTGTATGTCATCAGTGTTTTTCTTCTTTGCTGATGTCTGTAGAGTTGGAGAGGAAACAGACTAAATAGAACATGGAAGATTAGAGGATTCATTTGGCTGCAGATCATAACGAGTCAAAGTGTTTTACCAACTTGGGATTGGATCCAGTCTAGTGTGCGTGAACCGTCCTTGCTCGGTAATAAATGATGCCAGACAATGTTTGGTGGAAACAGATGAGCAGTACCTTGTTTGTGGTGTGCTGAAAAATGTTGCACAACGTAGGGCAGATATAAACCAGAATTGACAATGTGGATTATTGAGCCTTTACATGTTCTCCAGTTGGCTGTAGGCTGTCTCGTGGCCTGTCAGGGTCTCTGCTAGTTACTTCAGGTTCCTCAAAAAGGCCTCTAAATATTTGAAATGTCCTAACTTAGATTTTCTGATCTGCTGTGGTCAGTGAGATTAGCTGTAAAATCTTTCCATATGTGGCAGATAGGGGTGAAATGACAAATTGATCAAGCACCCTGTGATCTGACGACAGGTACAAAACATAAACAGCAATGTTATGTGTACTTTTATTTTGACAGCCAGCCACATACGTATGCACATATGTTCTTTTTAAACTGGACAATAAGTGTTACGTGTGTAGCTAGCTTTTCTTAGACTGGCAATAAGAGTGAGATGCGAACAGCACATAACCTACTGAAGCAGGATCTGAAATCAACATCCAGCAGGCAAACATGGGCCAAGCACTACTTGGCACATGAACTATTGATTTAGAAATCAATACTGTGTTTTTGAGAATCGATACAGTATTGCAATACTCAAGTGTATCTGTTTTCTCATACCCCTAAGTAGCAGTGGGTCCCGTGAAACTCGTATGTGTGCGCCACACTCTTGACACAGACAGGAAAGAAGACCAGACTTCATGGGCCATGCAAAGAAGTGGGTGATTGCGGTAGAGAGGTCTTAAAAGGAGCTTTAAACCATTTAAAATGATTAAGCATGCATTGGGTTTACAAACCTTTAGTTTCCCTGAAGTACATTTAATAGCACCTACTGTATGTTAGTTTCACAATCAAGCCTTCTTGAGTTGTGCTGTGGCTTTTAAATGTTAATGAATGTAATTTATTAACTGCTGATTGATGGCTCATTAAAATAATTTTGCTTTGGCCTCTTTACGTTTGTATTCAACCCAATACCTTATCTCAATGAAATCTTGGAGCAAATGTGTATGTGACACAAAAAGGCACTTTATTATTTTGGCTGATTTTTAAAAAATGTTTGGCTGATAGTTCTTTGTTTTTTCCCCCATCTACCAGCCACCTTGGCCAATGAGTCAAAGTAAATTTTGTATCCTGTACTGAAGAGTCTGAACCGTTCAGTCCACAGCAACTCAACTTCCATGCAGCATCACTGTTGTCAGATTAGCCATCTGTCCATCATTAAGACAGTGGCCGGACAAACAGTCTGTGGAGATTACACTTCATTAAACACAATAGAGAGAAGAAATAGACTTGAAGGATAAAAAAAAAAAAAAGCAGGGTTCCAGGGGTGATGTGCGACACGTGAAAGATTGGAGTTCTATCAGTTGTGTGAGAGGGGTGAGTGACAAAACACCTTCTGTGAGAAGTGGCCTTGACCTGTAGCAGCCAAGACAAACGCAGATAAGCTAAACTCCACCATCAGAAACGAACTGTGGAAGTATTCTGGATTAAAACGGACACGCAACAGTAAGTGTGAACGTTAAGTTTTAAACAAACTGGGGAGGCGACAGTGATGCGGTGGGTAGAGTCGTCTCCTAACTGGAAGGTTGAAGGTTCGAATCTCGGTGCCTGCAGTCCGCATGTCGAAGTGTCCTTGGGCAAGACACTGAAACAGACATGATATTGATTGCAGGCCCTTGAATCCAGTTAAATTGAAATCACATTATGGCATATTTTTGAGAACTGGCAAACATCAGATTGCTGGCTAAGAGACTCGGTATAGGGTCGTATCACAATGAGCCTGGTGAGTTACACCCCTGTGGCTAAAGTTAAAACTGGCTGAAAATATCTAGTGTGGTTTGTTCAGACATTTGATCTTGTATGAAGGTAATAAATGGACCTTACCTTAATTAGCTACATTTTAAAGTGACTGAGGCCCCCTCAGAAAAAAGCTTCTAAAACTCTGTGGGACTGTTCTCTGGGAAATAAAGGTTAATAAATAAATAAATAAGTAAAATGACTGTTGTGTGTTAAAGTGTAGAGACTTGGATGCAGCAGATAAAATTCAGTAAATCTGTTTTTGAAATACAACTGTAGTGTTAGAGGATTTCAGTTGGACTGAAATCCTTCAGGCTCATGTAAGCAGTATTTGGTAATAAAGCTGAGGATTTTATATACGCCTCTTATTCTGCGACACCGATTACCGTCTCGGCAGTGCTGTGTTGTGAGCCACACTATTGCACTTGGGCACAGAATAGGAGTTTACCTTTAAACAGTGGCACAGACCAAAATGATGAGTTTCACAGGACAGCTGTTCCTGTATGTTAGAGGACACGGAGCATGTTCAAGAATATAGTTCCTATTGTAAACGGCTTGTTCTTTCTGACCTGTGTGAAGTTGGAAGATGTTGGAAAATGATCTGCCCTGTCCCGGATACACAGGTGCACTACTGTAGAATACAGGATTTCGTTCTCCTTAAAGTCAAAAGCACCAGCAGGATGACAATGGAAAATGAAGCCTGAAGGACCTAGAGAAAGGTCCGACAGCAAATAACGTCCCACTATGTCAGACTGCTGCTTGTACAAAGTTTTCAGTGTGAGTGGGCAGATCTGCCACAAAGTCAGACATTCAAATTTATTTGTATAGCGCCAAATCACAACCAGAGTCATCTCAGGACACTTTAAAAAGTCAGGTCTAGACCTTCTAAACCTCCAACAGACCCCAGCTCTCAGTGGACGGCCTTCTGCCTTGAATTTACCATCATGATTTCTGCATATACCCTGGTTAAGGAGTTACTCTTTAAGCAGCAGCTGTTTGAGCTGCACCTTGAATGCAGCAGCACACAGCACAGTACCAGGCAAAACTAGTTCAGTCTGAACCAAATCCCAGAGTTTGACATGTTGGTGATTGATCTGCTGTTTTAATGCCCAGTGTGAGCTTTCCCCATATATTCTGTCACCGTCACGTTTTGTCTGTAATCTGAACAGCTCTGCTTCTCCTTCAGCCCACGTTCCTGGTGGAGTTGTCTAAAGTGTTGGCGAACCCAGGGAACACTCAGGTGGCTCGGGTTGCTGCTGGACTGCAGGTGAAGAACTCTCTGACCTCCAAAGACCCCGACATCAAGACGCAGTACCAGCAGAGATGGCTGGCCATCGACGCCAACGCCCGCCGCGAGATCAAGAACTATGTAACTGACTCAGGAACATCCACTCTGGGTTTGTTTAAGATGTATGTATAAACAGTTGTTGTCTCATGACGTCTGACTTTGCTCCTCAGGTTTTACAGACTCTGGGCACAGAGACATACCGGCCCAGCTCAGCGTCTCAGTGTGTCGCTGGCATCGCCTGTGCGGAGATCCCTGTGAACCAGTGGCCCGAGCTGATCCCACAGCTGGTGGCCAATGTCACCGACCCGTCCAGCACCGAACACATGAAGGAGTCCACACTGGAGGCCATTGGATACATCTGCCAGGACATCGTGAGTGATAGACTCTGAACATATGTGAAGCACCAGCAGGACTCAGTTTTAGTGTAAAATAAAATGAGTTTGGGGGTGGGGGCAGTGGAAGGCCAAATGTATTGGAGAATAAGCAGGAGTTGAGTTTACAGCTCCATAATAAGTTCAAGGATGTTTCCTGCATGATGTCCTTGCAGAACAGACTGCAGGGGAGGTGAACTTCCTCAAGAGAAAACCTGTTCAAATGTTCATTATTCATCTACTGGAAACTTTTCATGTTTGAGAGTTCTATGCCTCCCTGTGAACAAATATGTGTCGAGCTAAACAGCTGTGACTCACTGAAACATCCTAGTTACCAAAGTGATTGATGTTCATTAAGGCAGTGCACAAACAGTACAGAGTCTTCCCTGCAAAAAGCACTAAATTCTACTGTTTAAAGGAAACTTTCAGGGAGAATTTTTCGGTTTTAGATGTGACACCTCACAGGTGAGTTAGGAGCGGTTTGACCAAACAGTGAGCTTTGAATGTATCTGGATGTAAAGCTGTGATACTTGGATCAATGCGGGGTACTAACCTGTGTTCTGTTCAGGACCCGGAGCAGCTGCAGGAAAATGCCAATCAGATCCTGACCGCCATCATCCAGGGTATGAGGAAGGAAGAGCCCAGTAACAATGTTAAACTGGCTGCTACCAACGCCCTGCTCAACTCCCTGGAGTTCACCAAAGCCAACTTCGACAAGGAGGTACGCTGATAAACATACATGTGCTGAACCTGCCCTCTCACACTGAGGCTTCTGAGAGTACTTCACTACACACAGCGAGGTCGTCCTCCACCTGCTATTTGGTGTCCATTGGTACCAAAAGCATTGTGTTCAGTTTAATCACATTAAGGCCTTAGATGGCATCAGATAGTATTTTCAGTTCATTTGGAAGAGTTCGGTCCTGTGTTGTGTTGGCTGCTTTGGACTTAACATGAGTTGTAAAAGAGTCTGTATGTGGCAGCTCTCGAGATAGCCTCTAAACTCACAGTAGGGTTGAGCTGCAGGGGCCTGCTTCACTCCCTGCGGCTCCAGGAGCCTCGTCGGCCCATGGTGGACACAGTGTCTGACCTAGTAAAGCTGCAGCTCAAAGCGCTTTTAAAGGCACAATTAAAAACAGTCAGTGAACTAACATAAGCCACTTTTTTGTTTTATAGATGAGTTTTTAAATTTGTTTTTATCGTTTTCTGCATTTTATATTGGTGTGCCACGTCGAAGTAAAAGGTCTTGAATTTAACTTGAGCCTGCAGATCAGTTTGAGCTCCAGTAAAATGAAAACAGGTTTTCATTTTCAGGCTTTTCTCCATGTGCAGTAATAAAACTTTGAATCTTAATTGGCTTGTGCTAAATTAAGACTAAATGTGAAGGGTTCTTGGATGAGAAAGCACTCTGTGTATATTTAGTGAGTCAAGCGTTACTTAAACTCAAAACATCTTTATAGATGTTGTTTGTTTCATTGTGTTTCAGACGGAGCGGCACTTCATCATGCAGGTGGTTTGTGAAGCTACACAGTGTCCCGACACCAGAGTGAGTAGCATAAGTGTTTTTTAACTTTGGGACGAACAAAAAGCAAGTGTTTAACCAGGTCCTACACTTTACTGGAATGAAGCTGTTTCCCATCCAGTTAGTGATTTCCTGTCGCTCATCACATGTCCATGTTGTTCTACACTCGCTGACAAGTCTTGTCCTATAAGGACATAGTAACCTAAAATGTCATATAACTTTATTTCTAATCATTCAGTTGTCACAATAAATTGTTAATTTTAATGTCAGAGGGCATTTACATTAACAACTGGGTGCAAAATGAAACCATCAAAAAGTGTCCTGATGTTCACAGCTTGGTAAAGCCCATAACATCTGTTTCTGCAAGGACAAAAGTCTTGCCGTATCCTTAAAGGATTCAACCAATCACAGATTAGTGTCACCTGTGACAAATACTGTAATTAACACCTTCCCAGGTGTGTATAAGAATAACCCCAGCACACCCAACCTTCATTTGAAATGCAACCTGACCTCTGACAACATGCCAAAGATTCAACCACAGACCAAAGTGTTGATCATCAAGAGCCTGAAGACCAAATCTTCTGCTGAGGTGGCAGACATCTTTTAATGTACCTAAGACTACGTTCACACTGCAGGTCTTAATGCTCAGATCGGATTTTTTGCCCAAATCCGAAATTTTTTTATATATACAGTGCCTTGCGAAAGTATTCGGCCCCCTTGAACTTTGCGACCTTTTGCCACATTTCAGGCTTCAAACATAAAGATATAAAACTGTAATTTTTTGTGAAGAATCAACAACAAGTGGGACACAATCATGAAGTAGAACGAAATTTATTGGATATTTCAAACTTTTTTAACAAATAAAAAACTGAAAAATTGGCCGTGCAAAATTATTCAGCCCCCTTAAGTTAATACTTTGTAGCGCCACCTTTTGCTCCGATTACAGCTGTAAGTCGCTTGGGGTATGTCTCTATCAGTTTTGCACATCAAGAGACTTAAATTTTGCCCATTCCTCCTTGCAAAACAGCTCGAGCTCAGTGAGATTGGATGGAGAGCGTTTGTGAACAGCAGTTTTCAGTTCTTTCCACAGATTCTCGAGTGGATTCAGGTCTGGACTTTGACTTGGCCATTCTAACACCTGGATATGTTTAGTTTTGAACCATTCCATTGTAGATTTTGCCTTATGTTTTGGATCATTGTCTTGTTGGAAGACAAATCTCCGTCCCAGTATCAGGTCTTTTGCAGACTCCATCAGGTTTCCTTCCAGAATGGTCCTGTATTTGGCTCCATCCATCTTCCCATCAATTTTAACCATCTTCCCTGTCCCTGCTGAAGAAAAGCAGGCCCAAACCACGATGCTGCCACCACCATGTTTGACAGGGGGGATGGTGTGTTCAGGGTGATGAGCTGTGTTGCTTTTACGCCAAACATAACGTTTTGCATTGTTGCCAAAAAGTTCGATTTTGGTTTCATCTGACCAGAGCACCTTCTTCCACATGTTTGGTGTGTCTCCCAGGTGGCTTGTGGCAAACTTTAAACGACACTTTTTATGGATATCTTTAAGAAATGGCTTTCTTCTTGCCACTCTTCCATAAAGGCCAGATTTGTGCAGTATACGACTGATTGTTGTCCTATGGACAGAGTCTCCCACCTCAGCTGTAGATCTCTGCAGTTCATCCAGAGTGATCATGGGCCTCTTGGCTGCATCTCTGATCAGTCTTCTCCTTGTATGAGCTGAAAGTTTAGAGGGACGGCCAGGTCTTGGTAGATTTGCAGTGGTCTGATACTCCTTCCATTTCAATATTATCGCTTGCACAGTGCTCCTTGGGATGTTTAAAGCTTGGGAAATCTTTTTGTATCCAAATCCGGCTTTAAACTTCTCCACAACAGTATCTCAGACCTGCCTGGTGTGTTCCTTGTTCTTCATGATGCTCTCTGCGCTTTAAACAGACCTCTGAGACTATCACAGTGCAGGTGCATTTATACGGAGACTTGATTACACACAGGTGGATTCTATTTATCATCATTAGTCATTTAGGTCAACATTGGATCATTCAGAGATCCTCACTGAACTTCTGGAGAGAGTTTGCTGCACTGAAAGTAAAGGGGCTGAATAATTTTGCACGCCCAATTATTCAGTTTTTTATTTGTTAAAAAAGTTTGAAATATCCAATAAATTTCATTCCACTTCATGATTGTGTCCCACTTGTTGTGAGGACGTGACGTCAGACGCAGCGTACTGTGTTTGCGAAAATAAAAATGGATGCGGCTCATGATAGCATGTGCGTAGCGATGTACCAGTTAATTTGCAATTGAAATAAAGAAATAGTAATAATAAGAATATCAAGAAGAAGGAGAGCACAAATATTGCTTATGACCCCGCCTGCTCCAGCGCAGAATTGTGCCGTCTGTCGCATTTCAATGACATTTAAATTGCATGAAATGCGACATGGCCGTTCAGACTGAAGTCGCATTGTAAAACATTGACTATGTTTCCGATTTAGGACCACATATGAAAGTGGCCTGGGCCGGATTTGAAAAAATCGGATTTGTGCTGTTCACACTGTCATAAGGAAATCGGATATGGGTCACATTTGGGCAAAAAGATCGGATTTGAGCCACTTCAGCCTGCAGTGTGAACGTGGCCTAAATGTCAATTGGAGAGGATAAGAAAAAGATTTGAAGAAACTGGTGAAGTTCATGACAGGCCCAGGTCAGGCAGACCCCATAAGACAACTGTTCGAGAGGACCGTTTTGTTGCTTCGGCAGTCCAGGGCCAGCCCCTTTTCAACTGCAGCAGAGCTACATAAAAACTGGTCACCGGAAACCCCTGTATCTACAAGAACAGTTTGTCGAATTCTCTCACACAGTGGTCTCAATGGCTGAATTAGTGCTCAGAAACCAGCATTAAACAGAAGACAACTAAAAAATTGTGTTGCATTTGCCAAGGCCCACAGCTTGCAGGAAGGATGGACAGTGGAAAAGTGGCAGAAGGTTGGTTTTTTTTTTTTTTCCCCCCAATGAATCATCTATTGAACTGCATCCCAATCGTCGCAAATACTGCAGAAAACCTAATGGAACCCGCATGGACCCAAGATTCACACAGAAAACAGTGAAGTTCGGTGGAGGTAAACTCCTGGTTTGGGGTTATATTCGGTATGGGGGTGTGCAAGAGATCTGCAGAGTGGATGATAACATCAACAGCCTGAAGTATCAAGACATTCTTGCTGCCCATTACATTCCAAACCACAAGAAAAAGCAAATTCTTCAGGAGGATGGCACTCCTTCTCATACCTCAGCCTCCACATCAAAGTTCCTGAAAGCAAAGAAGGTCAAGGTGCTCCAGGATTGGCCAGTCACCAGACATGAACATTATTGAGCATGTCTGGGGTAAGATGAAGGAGGCGGCATTGAAGATGAAACCAAAGAGTCTTGATGAACTCCGGGAGTCCTGCAAGAATGCTTTCTTTGCCATTCCAGATGACGTCATTAATAAGTTAGTCATTGCTGAGACGTATGGATGCAGTCCTCTGAGCTCATGGCAGTCATACACAATATTAATTCTTTTCCCATGGTACCATGACTTTATGTTCTGTACTGTACATTATGTTATGTGACAAGACTTTTGTCTAAGCAAAGTCTGACCTTTCTGTCCTAATTAAATAATTAAAGATCAAGGAATGATAAGGTTTTATTTTGGTAAAATAAGTATAATCTAGAGGCCTTTGCCTTTCATATAAGCCACTTCTGATTCCAAATGATCAACTAGAAGTCAAGTTATTGTTGTTCCTACAACTTGGATAGGCGACAAGACTTTTGTCAGGGAGTAGGTGTGTTGAAACTGTGCTGTGTTCACAGGTGCGTGTGGCGGCCTTACAGAACCTGGTGAAGATCATGTCTCTGTATTATCAGTACATGGAGACGTACATGGGACCTGCTCTGTTCGCGGTAAGAAAACCTGTCAGGGTCTGACTGACTTCACACCACAGGATTAGACTGCTGCCTGTTTTTAATGTTGTTTATTATTTCAGTTTTGTCCCCCAGTTTGACGCTCTTTACTCTCCTCTATAAGCTCCTGGTGTGTTTACATTCATAGAAACCTGTATTTATGTGCCCTCCCACCTGCACAGCTCCAGCTGAACGTCTCAAATCGCAGCCAAACAGGGACAAAGAGCAGAATAGGCTGTTCTCAGTTTGGTGACTTCACCAGGATGAGTCATTATACAAAGTCTTCAAATGCTCATGTCAGTTCCCTGAAAAAGGCTTAAAGAAAGGGGTTTAACATTTCATTGACAGAATATTTGTTCTTGCTTGCTACGGATGGTAACATTAGAGCTCTGTGTGTAGTTGTGCAGAAGGTGAATTTTGAGTCAGTACCATCAGACCTGCAGTCACTGCTTGACTTTTAATGAGCAAACATCAAATTGATCAAAAACAAATTTTAACTAGGTTTTATCGTCTGTTTTCTTCTGCTTATCTATACTCGGCTCACACCGAGTTACTGTGTGAATGGCTGTTTTATACAGCTGGAAAGTGCTGACCATGATGTCGACAAGTTCTCGTACTTGATAAGCAAGTGTTCCCACTGATCTGTCGGTGGAACTGTGAAAAGGTAACATTGTTCTGTCGGAAAAGGTTTTGCATTGTAGGAGCTGTAACTCCAACAAAATAAGAGTGCTTTAGTAAAGTGGTTAAAGAAGGAAATAAAGTTTATGTTAAATGTGTTAAATGCTGATGTTTATTGGGTTTTTTTCCCTTTATTGTTCATTAGGCGTAGGAATCTTTGGCAAATTCACAATTTGATCTGATTTCGATTCTTGGTGTCGCAATTCGATTCACAGCGACTGTATTCAATAAAACAAAGAAATGCACTGCTGTATATTTGGCTCTTTCTTGAGGTTTCTGTCCTGTGCCCACTGAGCTGCTAATGAAGCTTAACAGACAGATAAGCTGAGCGCTCGGCTGTGAGGTTATTAACGTTATGTCTGCAGCAGTGGAGAACAGCATCTATGCTGCAGTGTTACTACCAAAGGAAGCCAGCATGATCCAAAATGGGCACAGGGCTGTAGCAATGAGCAGCATGTCTGTAGGAACGAGGGTTTTCTTTGTGTCACCAGTTTGACTAAAGTGCTGCAGTAGGTGTGTCTGAGCTGCTTGTTTCTTACTTTGCTCGCTGCCTCGCTATGCTAAGGTCACTGTTCGTGGCAGGCTACAAAGTATTCACACAGTCCTACACACTTGTCTTTCAAAGCTCATCAAGTAATTAATGCACAGGCAAATTAATTCCTTGTCTGAAGATGAACTAACATTACAGCACAACTCGTGTGTGCGCACTTGCCTGCTGTCTGTGTGCAACACTGGCTTTGCGGTTGAGTTCCGCCTTTTCGGTTCTGTCAACATTATTACAAAAATCGATTTTTAGCATTTACAAATTGGTTTAGAATCGTGGAAGATATGAATTGCGATTCTAATGTGAATCTATCTATATCTCTCTCCTGTTCATTAATGTGCAGTAAATTAAGTAAAACTACAATTGCAACTTTCAAAATGTTTTTATGGACAGATATTGAGCTGATCAGCTTTAAGAGTTTGATGCTTGACATTAGCATTTTAATTCACTCTTTCACCTCGTTTCTATGGTCACTTACCTCCATTTATCCATCTGCTCTCCCGTGCTTGCTTTCTTCCTTTTCTTTTGGTGTATTTCCCTTCCTTCTCCCTGTCCTCTTCCTCCCTCAGATTACCATCGAGGCAATGAAGAGCGACATCGATGAGGTGGCCCTACAGGGCATCGAGTTCTGGTCCAACGTCTGTGATGAGGAGATGGACCTGGCCATCGAGGCCTCAGAGGTGAGTGAAAATGTCCATTCATGAACTTTATCTGTTGGCTGCTCTGTATCATCCTCTAACTGTGCCCCTTGTCTACTGGCAGGCCTCAGAGCAGGGACGGCCCCCGGAGCACACCAGTAAATTCTACGCCAAAGGAGCCCTGCAGTACCTGGTCCCGATCCTTACCCAGACCCTCACCAAACAGGTAACGCACCTGATGAAGTCATCTCTCCTCCTCTTCTCATGGTTTGTTTCTCTAAGCAGTTTGTAGAGGTTTCATTCTGCCTGCTGTTGATTGTTTTGTTTTTGTTTTCACTGTCCTCTGCAGGACGAAAATGACGACGACGATGACTGGAACCCCTGTAAGGCGGCGGGTGTGTGTCTGATGCTGCTTGCCACTTGCTGTGAGGATGACGTGGTTCCTCACGTTCTGCCATTCATCAAAGAGCACATCAAGCACCTTGACTGGCGCTACCGCGACGCCTCTGTCATGGCCTTCGGATCCATCTTGGAGGGACCCGAACTCAACCAGCTCAAACCGCTTGTCATACAGGTCAGCTGACTCAGCCAGGATATTGATCTGGTTCCAGCTCTCGGATTTGCCAAGCTGTCTGTGAATAAGGTTCAGCA
>NW_018128172.1:113742-123075 GCF_001952655.1 Monopterus albus | reverse complement strand
GACTTTTCGTTCTCCCCGTGTCTTGGCCCCCCTCCTTTGCAGGCAATGCCGACGCTAATTGAGCTAATGAAGGACCCCAGCGTGGTGGTGAGGGACACCACAGCGTGGACAGTGGGGAGGATCTGTGAGCTGCTACCTGAAGCCGCCATCAATGAGGTCTACCTAGCCCCCCTGCTGCAGTGTCTGATTGAGGGTCTGGGGGCTGAGCCCAGGGTGGCCTCCAACGTCTGCTGGGTGAGCCGAGTTTGTATCTGTCAGGGTTAGAAATCAGTTGGTCATCAGAAACGGATGTTTCCTTGATTCTTGTTATCTTCTATGGAAAGGACTCGGATGCACATGAGGGAAACATGGGTGCAGTCAGCTGAAAGAAAAAAAAAATTAGAAAAAATCAACTGGACTAGGTTTCTAGGTCGAAGACGTCTCGCCTCTCATCCAAGAGGCTTCATCGGTTCAGAACTGAGAACAGTTTTGCCCCTAACCCCCATGTAGGGAACGCATCGGTGGCATGTGGTCATTGTTTCTGTGTGAAAATGTTGACATGCCACAGTTTTTAACAGTCCATTATTGGAATAGCGCACCAAGCTGACGGTCGGCCATCGGTGAGCATCTGTCAAAAATCGTCTTCCCAGTCTGTCCCGCACCGTTGGCACTAGTTGGATCTTGTTGGCAGGTTCTCAGCCATTTGGCATGTTGAGACGGTGTCGGAGCTTGTTGGCAAGACAGACCGCTCTGATTGGCTGTTGAGCTTAGTGAATCAATCCACGAGAAGAAAGCCTGGGCTCGGGAAAGCCCCTGCAGCCTATCGCTGCAGTGTCCACGATTTCACCCATTTAGTGCAGTTTCTCCTTGATTTTGCTTCCACACCCTCCTTTCTTTTTCCACAACCAAAAGACCAAGGGCAGAGATCGGTTGCATCCTTTGCAGCTTGTTGTCGGACGTATTCTCCATTAGCTGTAAACAGCAGCTGTGTTGAATGAAAGGCTTTAATTATGGCTTGTATTTCCACAGTCTAGCTCTGCTTCTTTCTCTTTCTGAATGGCAAAGACAAAACACGAGGCGATGCAGCAGTCGCGTTCGTCGCTGATGGTTCTTTCACATCGACTTGATGTGGCTCTGCCCTAATTTGCCTAATCTTCATGGTTCTACTCATGAAATGGAAACAAAGTGAAGCTGGAGAGTTCAACTTCTCAGGTGTCCTGGTTCCTAAACAGTTTGGTCTGAAAGAAAGCTTGTAGGCTAATGTGGGCTAATGTTTCACATACAGCATTGACAAATGAATAAATGTTGCCTGCTGTCTCCTCCCTTAGGCGTTCTCCTCTCTGGCTGAGGCAGCCTACGAGGCCACAGATGCTGCAGAGGACCAGGAGGAGCCCAGCACCTACTGTCTGTCCTCATCCTTCGAAATCATCGTCCAGAAGCTCCTGGAGACCACCGACAGGTAGAGTCGGGGAGGGCAGAAACTAGTTCTGTGATAAAACCAATACAAAGCACAAACAAACTTTATTGCCAAGTATTTCAAGAACACAAGGAATTTGACTCCAGCTTAATGGCCTCCAATGTGCACAACATAAAAACAAAATACCGTATTTTCTGCACCATAAGGTGCACCGGATTATAAGGCGCAGTCTCAATTACGGGGTCTATTTCTGTACTTAACCCATACATAAGGCGCACCGTATTACAAGGTGCATGCTAAAACGTAACGGAAGCAAAACCGTGAGTTTAGTTGAACTTTATTCTACTATTTAACAATACACTCACATTATTTTTTAATCAATCTTCTCCCACAAATCCACTTCCGAACCATAGATTCATTGATTTTGAATTCTTTCGCAGCTGCTCTATTCCCATTTACAACCGCGTAACTGATAGCCTGTAGTTTGAATTGTGCCTCGTAAGCATGTCTCTTCACTGGTGCCATTTTCGGGGGTCCTTAGACCGGTTTAGACTGGTTTATCGCTGCCAGCGTACGTAGTGTACGTATTACGTCCCTGTGTCAGCGGGAAATGGTCCGACAGTCAATCAAGCGGAGTGCTTACCAAAGTCGCACAACAACATTTTTATAGATTTTGGAACTCAGTGCACACATAAGGTGCACCGGATTATCAGGCGCACGGCCGATTTTTGAGAAAATTTAAGGCTCTTAGGTGCGCCTTATAGTGCGGAAAATACGGTACACAATATATACAAGTTAAAAGAGCAACATAGAGTAGCTGTTCATCAGCGTAATAGCCTGGGGGAAGAAACTGTTTAGGCATGTTTTGGTTTATCTGACACTTCTGTCCAGTGGTGTGGTGTGACAGTTTCCTGCTGCAGGACTTCCTGTTGTCAGTGTAAAGTGAGGAACTTCAAGTTGCAGCAGAGTGTTTCACTAAACTGAAGGTTAAAAATAAAACCTGACTGTTACACAGACACAAAACACAGTCACTGAAGTCAGACACACACAGGTTGGTCCTGCCTTCACTTCTGTTTTTAATAAATACAGTCAACAATGAGGTTTTGTTTTACCATAATTCAAATTCATAATCAGATGTAGATCCCTCCACTCTCCGACTACATCCTGCTTACTTTCAGTCAGACCTGGTGTTAGAAATGATATTTGGCAGCTGTATGCGGCTCACGCTGCTTTGATTACATGGATGTTGTTTGAGTGAGTCCTTGTTTGTCTGAATTTGCTACACCTGAGGAGGAGGGTGCAGAGTTCGCTTGTCCCAGAGACACACTGTACACATGGGAAATAAACTGTTAACTTGTTTTGGAAAATCATCGGTGGTACAATTTTTCAGGATGTGTACATAAGTTCTAAGATGAACAAAATGATTGAAAAAGACAATGACATGATGTTAACCCTCTGCCATCATTTAGATTTTGTCTTCACTCATGCTTCCCGCCTGGTTTCTCATGTTGTCAGTTTAACCAAGTATTAAGATGTCAGGCGCCCAAAACATAAGAAAAAGACACAAGTGGCTGTAAAACCATTAAAACCACCTTTTTAATAATTATAGTATAGCTAAAGGCTCAAGATTCAGTGTTCAAGTTTCATAATTATACAAATGTAACTCTAACCCATCTACAGTTAACCCTAACCCGCTGTGTGTCTGTAAGTCATTGAAAATATTCATAATTCATCAGAGACATGGTGATACTCTGTAGACATGTTATTTCATGTGTAAACCAAGTTACTATAAATGGAACCGTACTATTTTCTCCATAACTCTCTAACACTTCTGAGCTCGTCGACTCTGTGGACTGAAAACATTGAATCTGAACATGACGCAGCTGAGTCCTGTCATGTGACTACTGTGTTTCTGTTCTGTGGCCCTGTCCAGGCCTGACGGTCACCAGAACAACCTGCGCTCTGCTGCCTACGAGGCTCTGATGGAGATCGTCAAGAACAGCGCCAAGGACTGCTATCCTGCGGTCCAGAAAACCACCCTGGTCATCATGGAGAGGCTGCAGCAGGTCCTGCAGATGGAGGTGAGATCGTTTTCACGGCAGCTCCAGGGTGACTGAAAGTCACAATAACGAGACTTTATGAGCAGAAAGTTGTTACTGAGGCGGTTCCTGTGATTTCAGTTTTCAATTTTATTTGTATAGCACCAATTCACAACAAAAGTCATTTCAGGACATTTTACATAGTAAGGTCTAGACCTTACTATTATTATTTCAGAGGAAAAACCCAACAAACCCCCTGGAGCAGCACTTGGTGACAGTGGGGAGGACAAACTCCGGGGCAGCCACGTGTTTTATTACCTTTTGCAACATAGGAAGTAGAACCTGCTTTATACAAAACATGGAAGTGTCTGACATCTAAAAATAAAACCAGTTAAAATGGAATATAGAAGGTGAAAGCAGATCTTAAGACAGAGTATTAAGATGCTGCCCGGAATGTAATGTAGAAATCAACAACATGTTGAGTGTCTGTGCAGATCCTCAGTCATCCAGGTCATAGTAAACTGAAAAAACTTAGAAAAAAATCAACTGGACTAAATTTCTAGGTTGAAGACGTTTCACCTCTCATCAAAGAGGCTTCTTCAGTTCTAAGCCTCTTGGATGAGAGGTGAAATGTCTTCGACCTAGAAATCTAAGTACAGTTTTCTAAGTTTTTTTTTCAACATGTTGAGTGGTTCAGATTTAAATCCTGTCTAATGACAACTTCCTGTGTCCCCAGTCTCACATCCAGAGCACCTCAGACAGAATCCAGTTCAATGACCTGCAGTCGCTGCTGTGTGCCACTCTACAGGTGAGACCACACCCCTCAGCCGTGCGACACGCTCACATTAATGATCAGTAAACGTGTAGTTACTGGTTTCTAACAAGTAATGCAGCTGTGTCTGTGTTGGTGTTCATTATTTCTTCTTCTGGTGTCTCCTGTGAAGATGCTTCTTATTGTACCAGCTGTTTTACTAGACTATCGTTGCTACCTGTGTTACTACATTAATGGGCACTTTAGCTACACCACTGTGTATTGGAAAGCCTTAATTTACAGATTTTACAGGGCTAATAGGGATCTTACCCATGCTCATATTGTGACATTTAACAACTGGAGTTTCAGAATAAGAGTCTAACCGTTTCCTTTCCCGTAGAACGTACTTCGCAAAGTCCAGCATCAGGACGCCCTGCAGATCTCAGATGTGGTGATGGCATCTTTGCTGAGGATGTTTCAGAGCACTGCCGGCTCGGGGGGTGTTCAGGAGGACGCTCTGATGGCTGTGTCCACACTGGTGGAAGGTACACACTCTAAAACATACAGCAGACACCACACGTGCAGTAGCTGGAAAACCAGAAACTTCTCACCTGTTCATTACTGCTGAACACAGTTCAATGGGAGGCAGTGTTCATGAGTCTGCACAGTTTGTGTGCATGTAGGTTTGCCACTGGGCCTGAGGCTTTCTGACATTGCTGTTGTCTGAATGCCGCCATAAGATAAGTTTGTGTCTTGAACCATCATTTTGTGCTCTGCTGTTTATTCACAAAACCGGTCTGATTTTGTTTTCCACTGTTCTTTGGCAGTTGTGTTTAAAATTGTGACAAAACTTGAATGAACTCTGGTCATGGTAGCTGTCAGAGATGTTCAAGGTGTCTGTGTCCTTAAAATGTCCGAGTCTTACTCTTATTGACAGAAGTTGTTCAGTCTGTGATTAAAAAAATCTCACTCACAATTGGGTTTGGCTTGTATGGGGGGGGATCAGTTGCTGTTCAGTCTGACCACATCCCTGTCTTTCATATTTATCTGCAATTTTGTTGTAGTTTACATTGTTTGGCTCGCTCAGTGAAGCTAAAAATGGTTTTGTCTTAAACAAAACTGCTTCTACTTTTCACATGAAATGATTTAACTGCATGTTGATGACAGACCAAGATTTATGAGATTTGTTTGTACCAGAGAGGTGCAGTTCAGGATTCATCCACCTCCACATGACGGTGTAGTCTAAATGTTGTACTGTATTGACTTGGACTGTTTCTGTTTCAGTTCTGGGCAGCGACTTCCAGAAATACATGGACGCCTTCAAGCCGTTCCTGGGCATCGGACTGAAGAACTATGCTGAGTATCAGGTCACACCAGATTTGCTTTTCACACTGTTCAGCAGCAGTTGCACATTGTCTTCAGGAAAACAGTCTCAGAATTCAGAACCTCAGTTGTGATTATCATACAAAGAGCTTTGCCTTTAGCTTTGGGAAGCCTGAGTGTGCTCTGCTGTTCACTGACAGACCTGGTCTTATTCTTGATTTCTAAAAGTTAACACCATACCATGTCTGATAGTGATGGTAATGTCGTCACTGCAGGTGTGTCTGGCGGCTGTGGGGCTGGTGTGCGACCTGTGCAGAGCTCTGATGTCCAACATCCTGCCTTACTGTGATGAGATCATGCAGCTGCTGCTGGAGAACCTCGGGGTGAGGAAGAGGAGGACGAAGTCCTTGTCATCTCTGTCTCTCTCGTTCTCTTGGTTCTTTTTATTCCTCTTTTCTCATCTTCTCTTAAGTTCTTTTACTTGGCCCCTTTTTGTCTTTAATGTCCTGAAAGATGGCCACCTCCTGAGCAATGGCTCCTGTGTGTGAGGTTCAGTCTGTGGTGATAAATGTGCACCATGCTGACTGTGATATAGACCCAACCATGTTTATCTGAGCCCTCCATGCTCAGAATGCATTTTAAAAGTTAGCCGCTGCTTTTCCTTTCAGCTCTGCTTTAATAAAGCCCTACAGCCAAGTGCAGCTCGTCTCCTTGTCCAGACACTAACACAGTTACTGTGAAGTTCAGCTGATTCTGCTGTCACTGGTGTGTCGGCACAAAGCGCCGCTGTGTCAGCCTGAGCTGGAGTCGACTGAGCCATTAGTCAAGTGACAAAACAATCTGCAGCAGATTCTGACAATTGGATCTTTAAGTAAAAACAGCATCAGATCTCTGCTTCTGGTTTATTAAATGTCAATATATTTGTTTATCAGACCTTTTATGATTGTGTGCATGAGGTTTTACAAAGCTTTACATGTCTACTCTGTCGTGAGAACATAACACCATGCCTACCAGCAGAATCGGACATCAAACAGTCTTTCTGGACTCTTCTTAGAGGCTGAGTCCAGAACCCGAAATGAACCTGCTGCAGTCAGGTTTCTCTACCAGCAGATGGGCTGCAGTGATGACAAACTGAATATCTAGACAATATTTAACATGTCACCTTGTACTGTGGGAAACTTGTGACCAGCAGTTTTCAGTTGTTGAGTTCCAACCAAAATGGCCAATTGATTAATCAACAAAATCGATGATTAAGAACATAATGATTAATAAAGTTTCAACTCTTGTCAGACCTGGGAGCGGTGATAACATCACCTGGTCTTCCCTCACTCTGCTTATTTGTCTACTCCTCGTTCATCCTCACTTCTTTTCCTGCACTGTTGTAACATCTGGCTAATGAACATGATGTCGTACGGTCGGCATTAAATGCTGTGTGTGTGTGTGTGTGTGTGTGTGTGTGTGTGTGTTCAGAACGAGAATGTCCACCGGTCGGTGAAGCCTCAGATCCTCTCTGCGTTTGGTGACATCGCTCTGGCCATTGGAGGAGAGTTTAAGAAATACTTGGACATTGTCCTGGACACGCTGCAGCAGGCCTCTCAAGCCCAGGTTGACAAGGTGAGCGACACAGGAACGTTACCCGCGCTCAAATAAAATTTAACTCGCGTCGACAGCAGCAACACTCGCCTGCGCTGCTGGAGTGTTTTACTGGTCAGGTTCATTTTTAGACTGTTCAACTGGTAAGACACATTGCAACAGCTCAGCTGTTGGTGTGCAGAAAAACACTCAAGTCTGCTAAGTGGTTCCAGGAGTAGTTTAGTGAATATTGGCGGTGCCTGCAGAACTGCATTTCGTAATATGCACAAGAACTGCCTGTGGCAGTGCAAATCTTGTTTTAATGACACTTTTCTCATAAGATACTTGGCTCATTTTTATGAGGTACTTTTTCCTGTTTTAACAACATACTGTGGGCCTTTTTGTTACCATAACATACTGTATTTTCTCGTAATAACGTGACCCCTGCACAGCGTCTTTGAGCTGCACCTCCATAGCTCATTCACTTCAGATTGCTCTCTCTCATCAACACCCTCCCACACCAGCTTTCAACACAATGACCAACGTCGTGGATCCATTAAAAGAAACAAAACTGAATGAAAGAGGAAGCACAGTTTGGAGACGTAGAGAGGGACAAACGACACAGCTGCCTGCTAGAGGCAGGCAGTAATAAAGTCAACACTCCTTTGTTTTAACCTTGTTGTTTCTATGTGTTTGAACATTTGTTACTTGAAGCGATCTTAATTTTCTCCAGGCCATAGCCTCAGAGAAATGCTAATTCTTTGTATTTTGTCTTTACTGTATATTTCGGTGTTGACTTAAGTTGAATAACAATTAACTTGAAGTGCCTGAACAAAACTGAACCTACATGAACATGACAGTACTGACTACAAAGTACTACAAAGTTTGTTTGTTTTTTTAAACTACAAACTGTTTTCTTTTTTTAAATACTCCCCACCATAAACCACATCTGAGCAAGAGCTTTTTTGTTTGCAAAAACCCTGACAAACTCGTCCGTGTCTCCGACTACTGCCTTCTCATCATGTTGGGGTCATGAAAGGTTGTTCTTTGGGTGGTAGCATTTTAGGAAAGCACAATGGAGATGCAAGAGGGGCGGGCTCCATGCTACCCAGCCTTCTACTAGCCAGTGTGCAATCTGTAGAAAACAAGCTGGATGAGCTAAGAGCCAGGATTACAACGCAACAGGAAGTAACACCGACCGTGCTGTGATCTAATTTCGGAGTCCTAGACTCCACTGTCCAGCTACAGACGCACTCCGTGCATCGAGCAAGCCGGACACCAGACTCTGGTAAGAGCAAAGGGAAAGGTGTGTGCGTCTTTATCAACAACTCTTGGTGTGGGGATATGTGGACTGCTCACCAGATGTGGAGTTAGTGCTGAAATGCCGGCCTTATTATCTGCCAAGAGAGCATAGCAGTGTGTTTCTGGCTAGCATGTATGTTAGCCCAAGAGCTAATCCCACAGCTGCTCTTAACAAACTCCACTACACCATAAACACACTAGAGACAGCTCAGCCCGATGCTGTCTTTATCATCGCCAGGGACTTTAACCAGTGCAATATACAGACTGTACTCCCTAAACATTCATGTGAACAACATGTGAACATTCCCTCCTGTGGTAAGAACACTCTGGACCATGTTTGCAGTAACATACGTGGTGCATACAGGGCTGCACCCCACCCTCACTTCGAACACTTGGGCCATATCTCTTAGTTCATATCCCCAGCCTACAGACAGACTGAAACAAACAAACCCTGTCACCAAACAAATTAAACTCTGGACCCCAGAGGCTAAAGGCTTCCTGCAGGACTGTTTCACCCAGACAGACTGGGATGTGTTTAAAGCTGCAGCCACCTCAGAGGACTTTTCTGTCAGCGTACAGGATTATGCTGAGTATGTGACCGGATACATTACTACCTGTATTGACAACACTGTGCCCACCATACAAGTCAGGAGGTTCCCCAACCAGAAGCCCTGGATAAACAGTCAGGTACGCCACATGCTGCGTGCTCGCTCTCATGCATTCAGATCGGGAAATAAGATGGAGTACAAAGCTGCAAAGTACAGACTGAGGAAAGCCATCACAGTGGCCAAGAGGCAGTACAGAGAGAAGCTGAATGGCTTCTATTCTACTGCTGACACTTAACACCACACAGCTGGTCAAGAAGGCCCAACGGCGGCTGTACTTCCTGAGGAGGCTGAGGAGGTTTGGCATGTCGCCTAGGATCCTCAGCAACTTCTACAGCTGCATCA
>NW_018128172.1:112892-113608 GCF_001952655.1 Monopterus albus | reverse complement strand
GACTGTTCGCCTCCCTACCCTCTGGCTGGAGGTTCAGAAGTGTGAAATGCAGGACCTCCAGACTGAAAAACTTTCTTTCCGACTGTCATCAGACTCCTAAACAGCATACTCAGGAACTACTCACTGCTGAATATTTGCACATACAGCTCCCATGTAGCATATATTCTCTTTATTCATTCTCTTGTATTTTTAATTATGCTGCTTTCATCAGCTGTTTTACAGTGCCTTCGATTTTTGTTACCTATGTATCTGCATTACACTTCACTTGTATTGTGTGGCATTCATGTGGACGGTAAAGTAAGAATTTCATTGTACAGGGAAACTAATTTCCTCACTATGCATATGACAATAAACCCTTTGACCTTGAGCCTGCGAAACGCCTTCTTGTAGTCTGCTGTCGGTGGGGGGTGGGGTCATGCTTGTACTGGGGCCGGTGCATGGGAGCTCTGGTGGATTCTCTGGTTGATGACCAGCGGACTTCACTTTATAATGAGCTAGTCTTATAATGTAACAAAAAAAGTGCACTACCATATGCGCACACAAATACTAAAGCTGCACTGCAAAGACATTGTTACAAGCAAAACTCCAGTGAGCGAACTACCTTGTGCTGGAATAGTATCATTAGTGAGAAACATTGTGTAACTTTCTGTCTATTACACGCCTACTGAAATTGAAATTCAAAGACAGCAGAATGGGAGGAGGACTTTTTTTTTCGT
>NW_018128172.1:108712-112781 GCF_001952655.1 Monopterus albus | reverse complement strand
GTGTGTGTGTGTGTGTGTGTGTGTGGTATTTTTAGTGTAGGTCAATCATTTTGACTTGGTCATTTGAAAAGTAGCTCACAAGGCAAAAAAGTGTGGGCACCCCTGGCATAGAAGATGTTTCCAAAAATGCTTCCAGTGTGTTTTGCCAGTAAGGATACAGGTGGGAGTCTGTTCTAACATGTAGCTGGTCCAGTCGAACCCACCAGTGTGTCTGTGTGGTCCAGAGTGAACATGCTCCACACTGGCCTCAGCAGAGACGGACCCAGTTTATGGTTTGTTTCCTGTTTGTTGCAGACGGACTACGACATGGTGGACTACTTAAACGAGCTGAGGGAGGGCTGCCTGGAGGCCTACACTGGGATCATCCAAGGCCTGAAGGGCGACCAGGAGAATGTCCACCGTAAGAGTCGCATGACACAACATGCAGGTCACTTGAGTGCACCCCATCAGGTGATGTCGGTTCCTCCTCCTGTCTGCAGTGAATCAGGAGGATTTTACGACATCACAGAGAAAGTCGGGTCTTTTTCACCCAGGAAGCTTCGGGCTGCAACTGTCCATAAAAACAGCTTCCTGGTTTTGCAGGACCCAACAAACAAGCAAACCAGACAGCAGCAGAGGATTTGAAAACTGATTTGACTGAATTTGTGCAGGAGGGATTTGTTTTACAGTCAGGGAAAACATTATTTGAACCCCAGCTGATTTTGTAAGTTTGCCCACTAACAAAGAAATGATCAGTCTACAATGTCAATGGTAGGTTTATGTGAACAGTGAGAGACACAACAGTAACAAAAAAATCCAGAAAAATGCATTACAAAAAAAGTTGTACATTAATTTGCATTTTCATGAATGAAATAAGTATTTGATCCCTTTGCAAATGTGCTTTAGTACTTGGTGGCAAAACCTTTGTTGGCAATCACAGAGGTCAGACGTTTCTTGTAGTTGGCCACAAGGTTTGCACACATCTCGGGGGATTTTGACCCACTCCTCTTTGCAGATCCTCTCCAAGTCATTAATGTTTCGTGGCTGATGTTTGGCAACTCGAACCTTCAGCTCCCTCCACAGATTTTCTATGGGATTAAGGTCTGGAGACTGACTAGGCCACTCCATGACCTTAATATGCTTCTTCTTGAGCCAATCCTTTGTTGCCTTGGCCGTGTGTTTTGGATCATTGTCATGCTGGAATACCCAACCACGACCCTGACTGAGGGAAGGAGGCTCTCACCCAAGATTTGACGGTACATGGCCCCATCCATCCTCCCTTTGATGCGGTGCAATTGTCCTGTCCCCTTGGCAGAAAAACACCCCCAAAGCATAATGTTTCCACCTCCATATTTGACGGTGGGGACAAACACGGCGTGTTGAGTTAATGCCAAAGAGCTCGATTTTGGTCTCATCTGACCACAACACTTTCACAACATGACCCATGTGGCCCTTGGACCCAAAAAGAACAATTTTACTCTCATCAGTCCACAAAATGTTCCTCCATTTCTCTTTAGGCCAGTTGATGTGTTCTTTGGCAAATTGTAACCTCTTCTGCACGTGCCTTTTTTTTAACATGAGATCTTGCATGGAGCTCCAGACCGAGGGAGATTGGCAGTTAATTTATGTTTCTTCCATTTGCGAATAATCGCACCAACTGTTGTCACCTTCTCACCCAGCTGCTTGGCGATGGTCTTGTAGCCCATTCCAGCCTTGTGTAGGTCCACAATCTTGTCCCTGACATCCTTGGAAAGCTCTTTGGTCTTGGCCATGGTGAAGAGTTTGGAATCTGGATTGATTGATTGCTTCTGTGGACAGGTCTCTTTTATACAGGTAACGAGCTGAGAGGGCTCCCAATGTCAGCTCGTTACCTGTATAAAATACACCTGGGAGCCAGAGATCTTGCTGACTGATAGGGGATCAAATACTTATTTCATTCATGAAAATGTAAATTACTATAACTTTTTTTGTAATGCATTTTTCTGGATTTTTTTGTTATTGTGTCTCACTGTTCACAAAAACCTACCATTGAAATTGTAGACTGATCATTTCTTTGTTAGTGGGCAAACTTACAAAATCAGCTGGGGTTCAAATCATTTTTTTCCCTGACTGTAACCTGTTTCTTCCGTTAACCCTTTATTTCCTCATGTCCTCCTTCCCTCCTCGATTTGTTCCTCGTCTGATGCAGCTGACGTGATGTTGGTGCAGCCTCGGGTGGAGTTCATCCTGTCCTTCATCCATCACATAGCTGAGGATGAGGACCACTCTGACGGCGTGGTGGCCAACGCTGCTGGGCTCATCGGGTGAGGCGCTGTGAACCGTCGCTCACACTGGGTCTTTAAGCATTTAGTCATGAGCCATGAATCGTAGCACAGGTCTGTTGGTCTGTGAGGAGAAATCATGCACCACTCTGAGCCAGTGAAGTACAACCCAACCACAACTGCTGAGACCAACGCAGACGCACACTTTACCTGACAGCACTTAGATTATTGACACTGGTGTGCCAAGAGTTTGTTCCAGGTTGGCTGGTAATGCAGACGCACAGTGACAGTTTGAGCGCAAGCCTGGGCTTTGAAGGGACACAGACACATAGTTAATGTATGTGGCTTCAGGTAACAGATCCAACGTAGGTCAGTGCTGGGAGCCTCATCAGTTAGCACTGAGGTGTCACGCTGCTTCATGTAGGAACACAAAGCCGGGGGGGCGGCATCGGCATCGTTGGTTGAAGTTTAGCCAACAAATCTGGCTAAATCTGACAGAATCAAGCTGGGATATCTGGAGCTGTTTGAGGATTTTTGCTTCTTGGGCCATTTTGCTACGAACAAACTTTACCTAAAATAAAAACAGAAAAAAGGGAAATGCAGAAAGAAATTGGGTAAATGGGAGAAGAGAAGTTTGTGTGTTTTCTGCTTCAGGAGTTTGACTTTATATTTTAGGATATTACTATTTGTTTTCCTTCATCTTTGTGTTTAGGTTCCTGTTTTCTTGACTGTTCATCTACATTAAATTTGGTGTGTGTGTGTGTGTGTGTGTGTGTGTGTGTGTGGTCAGTGACCTGTGCACGGCGTTTGGTAAAGACGTAATGAAGCTGGTAGAGGTTCGCCCACTCATCAACGACCTGCTGACGGAGGGTCGGCGCTCCAAAACCACCAAGACCAAGACGCTGGCCACCTGGGCCACCAAGGAGCTGCGCAAGCTCAAGAGCCAGGCCTGGTCAGTTTATTAGGGACACCTGTGTCAAGCAGTCAGTTGAATCCAACAGTCCTGTAGTAAATCTTCCTTCACGAAGGCGATAATGTTCAGTCTGTTTCACGGAGCTGTTGGTTCAGCTGTGTGATCACTAGAGGCTGTTGTAGAGATGTCAATACATCAGTACTGGAATCAGATCCATATTAATGTGACGACAGATGCATTCAGACCTTTTGTTTTGAAGTTTTCTTTTATATCTCGAAGCATTCACTTTAGTGTCACTGGGCGTGTTCCTGTTGTCTGTGCTGATGACTCTGTTTCTTCTTCTACTTCTCTCAGATTGTACCTGGCTGGGAGAGAGAGAGAGCGAGAGCTGTGAGAGATCGACATCCGTGAACAATAAGGACAAACTGCCCACCGGATTTAACTCTTCTGTCTTTGTCGGGTCGAAGCAGAAGTTGGGATGAGTGTCTGTGTGAGAGAGAGAGAGAGAGAGACGTGTGTGAGAGCGAGAGATGACATCACACGCCGATGACATCCCCACCCCCACCCCCCAGACTGGACTGACTTCCCCCTCCTCCCACCTGTAAACAAAAACAAACAAGAACTCTGAGCCCTCCCTCCTCCTCCCACAATCCACCTCTCTCGCTGTAGCCGGGCTCTCCTATGACATCATGATGTCGTCACTGACCCACTGTTGCCCCCGCCACTGGAGGAGGGGAAACGGATATAAACACAGCGGGGAAAAGAAAGACTAGTGGAATCAGAGACAAAAACTCGGGCGGACTTTGTGAACTTCTGTGGAAAACTTTAGATTTTCTTGCTCTTATCTTTTTTCTTCTTCTTCCGAGCAGTAAAACACATCTGGTGGAGAACCACCTCCACCTGCTCAGTTGGCAGC
>NW_018128172.1:104186-108664 GCF_001952655.1 Monopterus albus | reverse complement strand
AAAAGTCAACAGAGAAATCCTCAGAGAAGTGAGTGCCAAATGGAAAATGAAGCGGCCCCTGGGCCAAGCGGTGGGAGCTGCTGGTGAAGCGTTTTTTATTTCGTCGCTGCACTTGGTTTGGGAAGGGGTCACTCACCGTTTTTGCTTGTCTAAAACAAATTGAGAATTGAAGACATTTGTACAAGGTTATATTTTTCCATTGCTATGATAAAAATAACGTGAAAACAATAAAATGATATGAAACATTCCCCACGCAGTCCTGGTGATTTCGGTCTTTTTGTCGTCTCTTGGACTCCTGGACTTCTGGACTCTGCCCACTGCAAACTGAACTTTGGCTCTTGAGTTCAGTGGCCGCCTCCCACTGTCAGTTTGTTTACGCCACAGAAAACCATGATTTTTGTCTTTTCTTTTTTAACTCGGTTTCTGGCTTGTTGGATGGTCACAGTTCGGTGGCCGCCCCCTCGCCAACGGAGGAGTCTTGTTGGGATGTTGAGTTTGTGGTGACGTGAAGGCGCTGCAGAAACCTGCAAGCACACTCAGTGCTGACTGCCCGCCTCGACAACTCCAAGTCTGGGTCACTTCACTTTCAGTCAGTAACCGTAATCAAATGTCAAACCAGGAAGAAACACCTGAAATAGTTTGTGTTACATTGAGTTGGAAGTGAAGTGGATCCAACTTTGGAGGGCTCTTATTTTGTAGAGGTGTGGCAGCTGCAGGTGGAACGTACTTCCTGTGTTGACATTGATAAACCTGGCAACTCAATTACTGAATTGTGAATCATTTCAAGCCAATTGCTTTTTATTTCGTATTCAACTTTAGTGAACTAATAAAGTCTATATTGTACTGAACCATCTGCTGCTGCTTCTTCTGCCAACACGAGGTGAACAAACATCTGTTTCCAAACAGGAAGTGGAAAGAAAAATAGTTTTACAGATGTTTCCAGATGTGACGTGGGCAAGTGAAACCTCTACGAACCAGACACACACAGCTGGGTCTGTTTCTAATGTAATTGTCTCACATCTTCAATTTAACCAGTGAGGGACACACACACATGAGATGCAGGTGCTTGCACAGGAGCCACACTGTAAAAAAGGTTTATGGTCTTTCTCAGAAAAAAACTCATTTTATACTTTGAAACAAATTCATATTAAAATACCAAGTTTGACTTCTCAGACCACTTCAGAGAGAATGAGCGAACTGCTGAGACTTCACCTGGTCATTACAGCTCTTTAAAGATACAAAACTAGAAAACATTCTCCACATTACAACTCTGCACACTTGTTTTGTTTAAAAAGAACATTCATGATGGAAACTCTTAAGTTAACACTTAACATGTTAAGTGTTTTAATAAAAACAATAGAAACCGTGATGAAGGTTGGTGTTGTCCACTTAGAGCTGAACAAAGTTGGAGCAGCAGATGAGTGTGACTCTTCATCCTGTTAACTGAACGTCTTCTGAGACCCTAGTCTTAGGGACATAAATGTTCAAGACAAGTTCAAAGTTCGTTTCCTCTGAAGATTATTGCAGGGAGTCTGGAGTAAGTCTCAGTTGGATGAGGGAGAAAACCCCACTGTGTCCGACCCTCTGCGTCGTCCTCATGAAGCCATTCAGTGACCTAGAGCTGCAGCCATGAGTCAGTTCACTGGTAGAAAATGAACCTCAGCTATTTAGAAGCAACAGTCACCGACATGTTCTGGTTCCACCTTCTTTAATGTGAGGAGCTGATGCTTTTCTTTGTCAGACATGAGAATCAGCTGAGTCTCTGTGGGTCTGTTGGTTGGACACAACGAGACCTGTGGAGACGCCACCTTTGGCTCTGGAGAGTCACAGTGGGACTTTTTCCATGTCTGACATTCTGGGGACAAACAGATCAATCAGATCATCAGGATGGTGATCAGCTGATTGATCAGTGGCCCTGCTGGTTGGGTCTCCACTCAGTCAAGAGTCTACTCTCATCTGTAGAGACCAGAAGGACCAGTACAAGACCAAAGTGTCCCACAGGTCTCGTTAGCGCCTCAGCTTTAGTTCCAGTAGCTTTACAGGCTTCACATCAAAGAAAGAAAAGGAAGATGCAGCTTATTCTGGCTGAAAGTACTAGATTTGGCCCTGGATCCGCTCTCTGGTCCAGAGTAGCTGTCAAATAAGTAAATAATATGAGACGATGCAAAACGTATGAAAACAATCTAAATGATGAAATGTTAAAAGAAAAACAAATAATGAACCGCAGTTAATTGTTGAAACACAACCAGAGATTTGCATCTGACTTGTTAATGGATAACGGTTATCGATGAGGTAACCGACAGGTGGATAACTCAGGTGTTTGTCTTCAACGCGTTGGACACACGGGACAGAGAGAGAGGTAGTAGAGAGACCTCCGGCAGCCACGGAGGTACTCCGGTAACGGGAGGCATTCAGCGCTTGCAGCCGGTTTCGGTTTTTCGGTCCACCGTTCAGTGTCCACGAGTCTCCGTTTATCATTCAGCACTGATCGATCAACGATGCCGCCGCTGCGCAGCCGTCCCGCGCGCATCATCACATCCGTGTTGTCTGTGCAGTAGGAGGCTAACGGCGAGCTAACGGTACCGAGCGCGGCACCGGGCGGCTTTTCATGTCTCTTCATGTTTTGACGTCGTTCAGCGGAGCCATTACCGTCACGAACCGGTCTGGACTTTACGTGGCTACCGGTCGGTGCTCCGGCAGGCTGCCCGGTTAGCTCAGCGGGGAGGATGCAGCAGCTAGCCGCTGTTAGCTGTTTGTTTCTCGGTGTGTTATGTGAGACGCAGCCCGTGTAGCCACAGCTAACTAACGTTAGCCTGTTAGCATGAACGACGCGCAGCAAGAAATGTCCCCGGACTTCGTCCTGATGCGGCTCTTGTCTGCGGCGGAGTACGATCGGCTGGACGAGCCTGACGCCCTGATGTCCGGAGGCGGCGGATTCGGCCCTGTTAAAGCCGTGCTGGGACATCACGGCGGCGGGTTTGATCTAGACCCCAGCGGCCCTTCGGCAGGCCTCGGCTCTTCCTCCCCGCACTACAGTTCGCCGCTCGCCGGAAAAGGCGAAATGGACGCTGGGCTGGTGTTGACGCAGGCCCCCTCGGGCTCTGAGGCGCCGCTGTCCCCTCCGCCAACCGAGGACTTTGCCGTAGCGGCCCAGCAATTCGTGGACTTCACAGTGCCGCATGGCTCAGGGGGACACGGGTCCAGGGCGCAGTTGATGGTGTTTCAGAACCTCCTGGGGTCCGGAGACCGAATCCTGGAGTGCGGATTGGAGCAGCCGCCCTCGGGGTTCCTCCAGGAAGAAACAGAGACACAAAGACAGCAGCTGGACTCTGGGTTGGGTACTGGTTCTGGTAGCACAACAGCTGGTCCTGGGCCTGGAGGGGGAGACGACCAGAATTCGCACTGCATCCCCTCTGCAGAGGAAAAGCTGCAGCCACAGCAACCGCAGCTGCTCCAGTGGCATCCGGTCCTCACACTGTCAAAAGGGTCAGACGCGTCCCAGACTTCCCAGCAGGGGGTCCCTTCTTTGGACTCTGAATCCAGGTCTGTCATGTGCCACAGGCACCGCCTGCTGACAGACCGACTGACTAAATGGCCTCCAGGCCTTTTGGACCAAGCTCTGCGCCTGGGTCTGCTGGATCCAAGAAAGAACTGCTCTAGTGGGAATGAGGACCCGGTTATATCTCTGGCTCAGAGGTTGGGGCAGCTGGGTGAAGGCAGTGCGGGAGGTGGAGGGGGGGAGCTCATGCTCTCACTCCCTCGGTGCTCCTGTCACAGCGTCCTGGCCTCAGGAGCCGGTGGCATGGGGCCCGGCGAGGATCCAAGCGAGACCAGTGATGCTTTGCTGGTTCTGGAAGGTCTTGGTTCTGAGGAGGTGGGAAGACTGGAGGAGGGAGGGGACAAGGATAGAGGGAACATGGGGGACCCTGACAAAGGAGGGAGGATAGGTGGAGGGGCTGTGTCCAGAGGGGCGGGGCCTGTGTTTTCTAGTGGAACTTTGAGCGGTCTGATGCGGCAGGTCCACAGACTTGCAGAGGAGGCAGGGGTCTGCACCGATCAGAACTGCCGGTCATCGCTGGCCATCCTGGGGGCCGCGGTGTCCCTTGCACCCTGCGTGGACCCCCATCCCACCATCAGCACCACCCATTGCCTGTATGCCCCTGTTCGCTCTCAGGCCCCACAGGTCTCAGCAGCCCTCAGCGGCCTCCAGGTCTGCACTGATCCCTTCCCATCCTCCAGCCCCCACCCTTGCCCTCACCCACAGCATCAGCACCAGTCCCGCTCCCAGCCTCAGAGCCGCGCCACCACCCCCAAGCTTGGCGTGACCTCGGGGGCAGCTGGCCGGTCTGCCTCCCCCTTGGTGGTCCTGGAGGGGGAGGTGGGAGGTGGCGGAGGAGGGCGGGGGGGGGAGAAGACACCACAGGCAAAGTCGAGAAAGGGAGGGTCCCTGGAGGTCCGGCTCCGCAAACTGTTCCGAA
>NW_018128172.1:93094-100248 GCF_001952655.1 Monopterus albus | reverse complement strand
CCCTCGGTGCTCCTGTCACAGCGTCCTGGCCTCAGGAGCCGGTGGCATGGGGCCCGGCGAGGATCCAAGCGAGACCAGTGATGCTTTGCTGGTTCTGGAAGGTCTTGGTTCTGAGGAGGTGGGAAGACTGGAGGAGGGAGGGGACAAGGATAGAGGGAACATGGGGGACCCTGACAAAGGAGGGAGGATAGGTGGAGGGGCTGTGTCCAGAGGGGCGGGGCCTGTGTTTTCTAGTGGAACTTTGAGCGGTCGGATGCGGCAGGTCCACAGACTTGCAGAGGAGGCAGGGGTCTGCACCGATCAGAACTGCCGGTCATCGCTGGCCATCCTGGGGGCCGCGGTGTCCCTTGCACCCTGCGTGGACCCCCATCCCACCATCAGCACCACCCATTGCCTGTATGCCCCTGTTCGCTCTCAGGCCCCACAGGTCTCAGCAGCCCTCAGCGGCCTCCAGGTCTGCACTGATCCCTTCCCATCCTCCAGCCCCCACCCTTGCCCTCACCCACAGCATCAGCACCAGTCCCGCTCCCAGCCTCAGAGCCGCGCCACCACCCCCAAGCTTGGCGTGACCTCGGGGGCAGCTGGCCGGTCTGCCTCCCCCTTGGTGGTCCTGGAGGGGGAGGTGGGAGGTGGCGGAGGAGGGCGGGGGGGGGAGAAGACACCACAGGCAAAGTCGAGAAAAGGAGGGTCCCTGAAGGTCCGGCTCAGCAAGCTGTTCAGAACCAAGAGCTCCAACGGGGGATCAGGGGGGCTTCTGGACAAGAGGCCATCTCTGGCATCATCCACCTCTTCTGGGGGGAGTCTGCTGGATGTGTGGGGGTCCACCTGCAGCAGCATGGAGCAGGACAGCAGCAGGTGAGAGGGGGGACAGCACATTGGGGTCACACCCTGTGTGCATTATTAATATAGTACCCGATTGGTTGATCAGTGAGGATGGTGATCACCGTGACAACTGGAGAAGACTGAAATGTAACAAACATGGGGCGGACAAAATGACAAGAACACCTGATAGCTGACATGGTTAGCTTTGAAAAAGTGATTTTAGCTCATTAAAAGTAAAGAATCAGAAACGAAGTGCAGCAGGGCTGCACTGCAAGCAATGATTGATTAATTTACTTATTCAAGAGGAATTGATTGGTCAACAGTTTTGAGAACTGATCATTTTTCAATTGGAATCTGCCAACGATACTTTGGAGTGCAGCTTCTGCAGTGCAATGATTGGCTGCTTTTGTGAAGGACTGAAACATGGTCTGGATGACAGGTGTGTTACAAGTCTGCACATCATGGGGGCTTTACATAGAGCTGCAGCCAGCAGTCGATTGATTAGCAATACTAATGTTCTCTGTCGGGACGATTTGTTGTCAATGGTCACGGAAACACAATGGTAAACATTGAGTCTGTGGCTGCGGCTCCGGAGGTTGAGCAGGTCATCTCTGAACCAGGGGCTTGGCGGCTCGGTTCCCAGCTCCTCCAGGCCACATGTCAAAGTGTCCTTCAGCAAGACACTGAACCCCTACGTTGCTTCAGTGGCTCTCCGCTGGCACGTGAATGTGTGTGCTAATGGGTGAATGGGCAAATGGGGTGAAAGCTCTGTGTGTGTGTGTGTGCACGCTTCAGTGCATAGATAAGTGCTTCAGGATAAATCCATTTACCATTTATTTAACACATTTCACAGCATGTTACCTGATCATTTAGGTGGGGGCTGTAACTAATGATTATTTTCAGCACATGAATTGATTCTTTCAGCTCGTCTGTAAATGATCAGAGAATATGTGAGAGGTTTTGTCTCGTTTTCTTCCTGAACACATTCAGTTCATCACAACAGGAAGCAGAGAAAAGCCCCAACATCTCACACACGAGAAGTTTTGGTGTTTTGAATTTTCCCACTGTTGGTCAGAAAACATGTCTGTTCCTGTGTCATGATATTTAATGGACTGAACCATCAGGGCACTGATCAGCAGAGGACTTGGCCCAGCTTCCTGTTTGTTCTGCCTGGAGCTGTAGAAAAATAGAAAACCGTTCTACATCTATTGATAAAGGCTAGTAAATAGAAACCGATGCCAAGTATCACTGATTAAACAGTGATTTATTTTATTTATTTATTTATTTTTTGTCCACTAAAACCAGCACTCATCCTCTGGTTTCACTTCCTTTGACTGAGTAGTTGATTAATTATCTGAGTCTTTCATGAAGGTTTTATTTTTTTCTTTGTCCTGTTTTATGGAAGATACACCTGACAGCGCTCACTCCTGTGGGATGTGGTGCTTTAAGGTGGTCCTGTTATTTTGTCCTGCCCCCCCTTTTTATTTTGATAAAGCTGGTCCCAGGTCAGTTAAAAATAAACGGCACAACAAACTTCAGAGGACACCTACACGGCTTTTATTTTTTTTGATGTAGCTGTTGCTATGACATTAAGCATCCTTGCTGCTCAGCAAGTGAGGCGGTGCCATGGCGACAACTGAAACTTCCTGAGTCCAGAACCACTCCAACATTAGTGCTCATCTCCATAGCAATGGGCAAAATTATGATGACCTGTGGGGGTGCGGCCTCCTGGTCAGGTGAGACTGTGATGTCACTGCTCAGTAACAACTCATCTTGTGTCACTCACTGGTAACCATGGAAACAAAAAAAGTGTCATGAACAAAGTTTATTTATACATTCATTAATTTGTTTAATCTGCACAAGTAAGAAGAAAAATGGGGCCAAAACTAACGGTGATTTTTGTTATCGATCCTAGCCCTAATATCTAACGCTTTCACAGTGGAGTTGTGAGGGTGACGACGTAGCTGCTGCACTAACTGATGTTTGTGTGTTTGTCTCCACCAGGCTGCAGGTGTCCAGGCCTCACAGCGCCTTCTCTCCGGTGTCCTTCACTCCTGCTTTCACCGGTAAGTGTTTCCCTTTGTTTCAGGGACACAGCAGCTTCACTTTCTCTTCACTAGGACTCAGACTTTAAAACCAGATTGGCCTTGGAGAGCTGCTGTGGTTGTCGTCCACTGCTGCGGCTGATGTACCTCGTTCTGTTGTTTGAATTGGTATTCAGAATGTTTCTCTGCACATTCCTCTTTCTGACAGACAGGTTTATGTTTTTACTGCCATTTGGATTAAATAATGCAACATGTGACAGATGAGCTTTGGGTCATGACCGAAAGGGCAAGATCCCGGATACAGGCGGCCGAAATGAGCTTCCTCCGCAGGGCGGCTGGGCGCACCCTTAGAGATAGGGTGAGGAGCTCGGTCACCCGGGAGGAGCTCAGAGTAGAACCGCTGCTCCTCCACATCGAGAGGAGCCAGCTGAGGTGGCTCGGGCATCTGTTTCGGATGCCTCTTCGGTGCCTTCCTAGGGAGGTGTTCCGGGCATGTCCCATTGGGAGGAGGCCCTGGGGAAGACCCAGGACATGCTGGAGGGACTATGTCTCTCGGCTGGCCTGGGAACGCCTCAGCATTCCCCAGGAGGAGCTGGAGGAAGTGTCTGGAGAGAGGGAAGTCTGGGCATCTTTGCTTAGACTGCTGCCCCCGCGACCCGGTCCCGGATAAGCGGAGGAAAATGGATGGATGGATGACAGATGAGCTACTGGAACTGAGGAGCCAAAAGTGCCACAAGGTGCAGCATGTTATTATGAAGCAAAGCTGTACCTGGAGACGGGTGACCACATGTGAACCACCTGAGCTCTGATATGCAGTAGAGATCTTAAGCATCAGAAATAAACAACAGTATGTCTGAGGTGTGATGCTGAACAGTCTGCCGACTAACGCTGGCACTAGATGTGTACGAAACGCACTTTGGATCATGAGGTTTGTTTCAGGTAATTATCAACAGCCTCACAAAGGTCAAAGTGCAGAGAGAGTCTTTACACTGAGACGTATCGTGGTCTGTGTGTGGTGGGGGGCGTGAATGTCACACATCGGCAATTCATTCTCGTAAACAGATGAAACAACACAAATCAGCTGTACAGTGACACACCCTAGGACTGGACCGGTGTGTTTAAGGCTGGTTTCTTTGTGTGTGGGTTTCAAACCTCCAGGAACAGTCTCCTAGACCATATTTAGCTTTAACTAACACACACAGGTTTTTGATAAGGACTCTTCACATGTAGCTGCTGAGACATGAGCTGGATGGGTCACCGTTGGCTCTAGGTCTCGGCTTTTAACAGAAGCCCAACGCCGATAACTTTGGTGAGAATCAGCTGCGTTTCCACCGACTCGTGGATGTTACTTACATCACTTAGGCAGAATGAAAATGTTGGATCTGATTTGAAAGTAAAGCTCTGCAGCCTGTTAGTCCACAGTGCTGAGTCAGTATGTGCCAGATCAGCCCAGTACACACCCCTGTTCTCCATGTGCCCCCAGCTGTTGACAATAAAGGCTAAGTCCCAATTCCCTTATTTGATCTTCGCTCAACCCAGTAGTCTTTCCGGCCCACCATCTTGAAGGACATCCCAAAGCTCTTACTCCCGCTGTGAGTAATGAGGAAGCTGCTGGAGGAGCAGTGAGTGAGGACACACGAGAGCATCCTTCACTGAAGTCTTTTCTGAACCGACATGGCCCTTTATCAGAAGTCAGCTGATGATTGGATGCTTCAGATGAAAGGACGTCTCGTGTGTATTAACGCATTTCCTCGGTTCCTCTCCTCACATTGTTTCCTCACAACTTATGTGGGCAGAGCTAAGATGCACGTGGGAAATGTGTTTGCATTAAAGGGAGTTGGGATTTACCCAGAGATTTTCACCACATTTTCTTTCTGCTGCTGTTTCTTCCTGCTGTGGGACTGAACACTAACGTGTCACGTTTCTCTCTAACCGTCTTTTGTGTGTGTGTGTGTGTGTGTTATGTGTGTGTCCAGGTGAGACGGTGTCTCTGGTTGATGTGGATATTTCTCGGAGAGGGGGGAACTCTCTTCACCCCCCGACTCCTCCTCCCCCGCCCAGACGGAGCCTCAGTCTGCTCGGTACTTTGCTACTTCTTCTTTCTCTCTTGGTTTTCACTTGCTTTTAGTTTGTGTGCGTCCTTCTGTCAAGTCCGACTTCACTCATAAAGCCCAGTATGACAAACTACAGACAGACAACACGCTGAGACTGCAGGGAGGTGTACTTAGCCGCACGTACAGTGGTTCCCTTTAGTTACCTTGACTATAGCGGCCAAAATCACGTGATTGAGGTTTCACCAGTGGGATAGAGTGGGAGACGGTGGGTTACGGGGCAGGACGTCGTCACCGTCTCAGGTGTGTTTCTCTGTCCTGTTGCTGTCCAGATGATTTCGGCGGCCCTCCTCAGCAGCAGGGTCCCTTCATGGAGCGCAGTGCGGGGGCGTCCATGCAGTCTCTGCCCCCCCATCCGCTGGCCCTGCCCCCCTCGCTCAGCACCATCCAGCACAGCTTGAGCCTCAATGGTGACTCAAACACACACACACACTCACACAGGTCTTACTGTAATTGTAGGACACAAATGGAACATCGTCACCTTCATGGGAGGGGTTTACTGCAGCACTGCTACAGTGACCTAGTTTGAGACATCTGTTCCTAATAAAATGACCTCTGAACAGTAACAAGGCCCCAGCTCGCTGCCCTGAGGGGCTTGTGCTCCCACTGACAATCACCTGTTACCTGTGTGACCCCAGAGCTCCCCAGTAATCTCACAAAGTTTTTAATAAACACCTTGAATTTTATGTGTCAAACCAGAACAAACACATCTGTGACTTGTGTTTACCACAGGGTTACCAAGGCCGGTCCCTCTGCGTCCCAATGGCCACCACCCCCCGCCGCGACTCGCCCCCCGCTGCCCCCTCGGACGACCGGATGCCAGCAACTTCGCCACTAGCCTCAGAGAGCTGGAGAAGGTGGGGCCTCTTACCTCTACGTGATTAGTTGTACACCGCTGTTATTTTGTATTTTACTTACTTAAACAATAAATTAATATTATGAAAGGATCTTGAACTTCAATTAGAATTTCCAGCTCAGTTTTTCTACCCACGAACCCCTAAATGGACATCGTTAAGTCTTCATGTGGCTGAATTTGTTTTTGTCTGAAAGTCGACAGTCGGCATCTGTTCATGTCTGATTGGTACAAGAACAAGGCAGTATAAATGTTTGTCATGGTGAAATAATGCTCACGGTAGCTCAAACATTCACCTTAGTTTAGTTATTAACATTGTTTTATCCCTCTGATTCTGCCTTTTTACTATTTTGACATTTTATCTCCAATTTCTGACATTTTATTTCGTTGACTTGCCATGACTGGCAGAAATGGGTTTCCATTTATTGGGATGAATTTAGAGAATCTGGAAATGTAGTGAGGGGCTTGGTATGACGGTGTGTGTTGGTGTGTTCCCAGTGCGGCTGGTACTGGGGTCCCATGAACTGGGAGGACGCAGAGATGAAGCTGAAGGGGAAACCAGACGGATCGTTTCTGGTTCGGGACAGTTCGGACCCACGATACATCCTGAGTCTGAGCTTCAGGTCACAGGGAGTCACGCACCACACTCGCATGGAGCACTACAGAGGTAACGTGCGCGCACACACACACACGTCTTTATGCCTTTGTGTGGCCCACGTTCTGTGACTTCTTTGTGACTATAGCTACAATGGTGCAAAACACAAATCTACCATGAGGTGGCAATAGAGAATCAAAATGTCACTTCAGAATTCAGAAAACTCGAAATAAAAAAAATCTTTTTTCTTCTACACGTGTGAGGACCGGAGCCTGTTGCCAAGCAGATTTGGTGAACTGGACCTTCTGTCACAAAGCACCAAGACAATGCATGTTATATCACCAGATTGTAGCAGATCTTTCATAACTGTCCCTTCTTACTTTCCTGGTTAAACCAAACCACAGCATTACAGAGATGGAAGCATGTGGTTTTTAATTTTGCCAATGTAAAGTGTATTGAACCCTTGTGTGGCGTTCACTTTTTGGACCGGAGGTGTGTGCTCCTCCCTGGGTAAAGTGTAGCAGAGGCTGGGGGGGGTCAGTGTGAGGGCCCAGAGATGATAAGAGCCTGGCCAGAGATGTGTGGTACTCCATGGGTGAAGCAGAGTGCAGCATGGCCTGTTTGGGACTTACAAAAATTAATGACCTGTGGTCCTGGTACTCAATATTGGGACTTAGAAAAATTTCTGTTCCCACACAGTGTAATACCAGAGGCATGAAACTCCATTT
>NW_018128172.1:89456-90412 GCF_001952655.1 Monopterus albus | reverse complement strand
TGTTGAGGGGTTTGTTCACACAAGTATATAAAGACACACACACACACACACACACACACACACACACACACACACACACACACTGGACGTCTGACCTAGTGAAACTCTGAAAGCGCATCACACCGTCTGATTCTGATCAGTTCACTTTGAGCCTTGCCACTTCAGACGCTGCCCTAATTTTACCACTGTTACGCTGCATTTTGTACCTTCATAAAGTAACACTTTGAATGCACAACTTGTAACAGAGTTTTTCTATGCTGTGGTAAAATGATCAGAGTACTTCCTCCACAGATTCAGTTTCTAACTGGCACATGAAGCCTTTGTGCATCTGGAAATGGAGTTTCTGTGGATGCTGTGATGTTATCATCCTCTCGTGTCTCCTGCAGGAACCTTCAGTCTGTGGTGTCATCCCAAGTTTGAGGACCGCTGCCACTCTGTGGTGGAGTTCATAGAAAGAGCCATCATGCACTCCAAGAATGGGAAGTTCCTCTACTTCCTGCGCTCCAGAGTCCCAGGTAACGGCCGACGGCTCACCTCTCACTCATGTTACCTGTCTGTTTTCTCCCCTGTCCCTTTGCCTGCTGATCTATAAGACGCCTGTCAGTCTGTCTCTACACTGAGGTAAATGTAGAGCTGGGAGGAACTGGCATTTTCATAATTAATCGGTTATTTGTTTAGGTTATAAAATGTTAGAAGACAGAGAAAGGTCACTTTTTCCTAAAGCCTAGCATGATGTCGACACCAACAGTTCAAAGTTCTCAGTGTACTGTCACATAACAGTGGCTCACTGCTAGAAGTCTGAACTGGAAAAGGACAATCAGTCATCTGACTTTCAGAGCAACTGTGGGTTATTTTCAGGCAGTCTAAATCATTGCAGCTCCATCAGGGCCACACTGGGTTCACCTGTGGGTGTGTTGTACTGAAAAAGCCTGTGTCACTGTGTGGTCTTCAGGTCT
>NW_018128172.1:68481-89405 GCF_001952655.1 Monopterus albus | reverse complement strand
CAGCATCTCTGTCGCTTCTGCATCAGACAGCTGGTCCGCATAGACCACATCCAGGAGCTGCCGCTACCCACGTAAGCACACATTTGTTCTTGTATACCTGTGAGGACCCTTGAAGACAAGATGACATCCCCAGCCCCCTGAACCTAACGTTAATGTTGATCTAACTCTAAACTGTATCCTGCCAAACGGCCTTTAGGAGTGTGATGTCGAACAGAAGGGATGGGGTGACATGATGTTTCTTCCTCGTACGACTCGATGCACAGTATGGCCATGACTCAGTCACGATGCAGTTAAAAATTCACTTACAACAGTGCTCGACTAGCTGTGGAATGCTTGTGCTTTGGTCCTCTTTTCTAGCACTGGTTTGATTATGTAAAGAACAACCAGTTTTCCATATTTAGTTTCAGACTCCTCCTAAAAGGTTTTTTTCTCATCAATCTACACACAATACTCCACAATGACAACGTGAAAACAGGTTTCTGGAGTTTTCTGTAAATGTATTAAAATTAAAAAACTGAAATATCCCATTTACATCAGTGTTCAGACCCTTCACTTAGGACTTGGTTAAAGCTGCTTTGGCAGCAGCGACAACAGCTTCAAGTCTCCTTAAGAACAAAGCTACAAACTCAGCGCCTTCCTTCTGGAATTTTCTTCCATTCTTTTTGGCAGAATCGTTCCAGGTCAGCCAGGTTGGATGGGGGGGCGGTGGTGCACGGCCATGTTCAGGTCTCTCCAGAGATGCTCTGTTGGGTTCAGGTCCGGACTCTGGCTGGGCTGCTCCAGGACTTTCTTAGAGTTTTCCTGAAGCCACTCTTGTGTTTTCTTGGCCGTATGCTTTGGGTCATTGTCTTACCCCAGCCTGAGGTCCTGAGCGCTCTGGAGAAGGTTTTCATTCAGGATTGCTCTACATCTTCCTGCATCCGTCCTCCCCTCTGTCCTGACAAGTCTCCCAGTGGCCACAGCCTGATGCTGCCTCCACCATGTGCGACTGTAGGAGGTGAGGTGATGCTCAGGGCCTGGTTTTCTTCGCACACTGTTGGAGTTGTGGCCAAATAGTTCAGTCTCTGTTTCATCAGACCAGAGGACTTTGCTTCTCATGTTCTGAGAATCCTTCAGGTGCCTTTGGCAAACTCCCAGCAGGCTGTCATGGGCCTTTTAGTGAGGAATGGCGCCCATGTGGCCGCTCTACCACAGAGGCCTGGTTGGTGGAGTGCTGCGCTGATAGTTGTCCTTCTATAAGGTTCTCCCGTCTCCAGAAAGGAACTCTGGGTCTCATCCATAGTGACCCCTGGGTTCTTGGTTACCGGTCTGACCAAGGCCCTTCGTCCCCGAAGTCTGGCTTGGGGACCAGATCTGTGAAGACTGGTGGTGGTTCCACATCTCTTCCATTTGAGAACAATGGAGGCTGCCGTGTTCTTGGACTCTTTCAATGCTGCAGACATTTTCTTTTTATCCTTCCCAAGATCTGAGTCTTGACACAATCCTGTCTGTGGACAGTTTGCTCCACCTCATGGCTTTGCTTTCACTCTGACACACACCACCAACAGTGAGACCTTAGACAGGTGTGTGCCTTTCCTCATTAGATCCAGTGCATTAAATTAGACACAGACGGACTCTCGTCAAACTGTCGAAGCATCTCAACGACCACTGACCGGAGCAGGATGCACCAGAGCTGAACTGCAAGTGTCAATACAAAGGCTCTGAATACTGATGTAAACGGGATGTTTCAGTCTGTTATTTTCAGTACATTTACAAAACGCCCCACAAACCTGTTTCACTTTGTCATTGTGGAGTATTGTGTGTAGATTGATGAGGAAAAATAAAAGTGAATCCATTTTAAGACGAATCTGAAACCTAACTGAATGCTCTCCATACTGACTGCATATCGCTAGACAAACTGGTACATATTGTTGTTTTTGATGTTTTGTCCCGTCCCTAGAAAATAGAACGTGTTAGTAGAACATGAGAAAACTAAGAGCAGAACATGTTTAAAATTATGAGCAAGCATGTTGTGCACAGTGTCCTCACTCACAGATTTTGATTGATTGATTTGATTTATTCTTTCAAGCATGTAAAACTGTTGATATGACAACACACATAATTTTACACATAATCCAATATCAATGTGCTTATACCTAGTACATGATTGAATGGAGTAGGAAGAAGTCAGACTTATCCAGTCCTACCCCATGACATCATCTTACATCATTGGTTTGCAAGCAGTAAATGATTCACTTCTACCCACACAAGTATTATACTAAAAAAAGATTTTAACAGTGTTAACATTCTTACATCACACAAGTAATATACTAAAGAATTATTACAAAATGTACACCACACCCACAATTGTCCATGTAATTAACCATTGAGCCTGTTCTTGCATATAACTGCGATCAGTGTGATGGAAGCTGTGATGCAGAAGCTTTGTGTTCTCACTGGGATGTTGAGCCGACAGGAGCTGCACATGTGCTACCATTTCGTTGTGGTGTAAAGATGTAAACCCTACATTGTTGAGTCTGGGCCAAGCTCTGGTGTTGCATCAAGGCCGCATATTGAAATGGTTTGTCCTCACCGTCTCCTCAGGCCTCTGATCGCCTACCTGAGGAAGTTTTACTACTACGACCCCGAGGAGGAGATCAGCCCAATGCTGCAGGACAGGGTAGCGGAGAAGAGCAGCCAGCCGCGGGTTGAGTCCCAAACGTAGCACTGGAACTCGAGAGATGACGTGAGTGTGTCAGCACGGGGTGAACGTAGAGACGGGACTATCAGTAATTACATTTTTACATCTAAAACTGTCTGGAGTAGTTGTCAATACAGCACAGCTGGTCTGGGAGAGAGCCCCCTGTGAGGTATCTGCTCATACACCTTCAGTAGCCAGAGACCTTGAAGGACCCCTGACGTCTTAGCTTTAGCTTTCATTTGACGCCGGGCTGGAACATGAGTCAAGTTTTATTTTCAGTTTTGGTTTCCAGCTATTATGAAAACAAGATAATCGAGATAAAACGGTTATTGTGCCACATTCAGTTTTGCAACAAAGCTCGTTTTGCCTTGTGTTATACATCCGCTGCACCCTTTCCTTTACATGTGCTCTTTCTCCACCCTTACAGCTTTAAAGTCCTGAATTCCAGAAGTAATAAAAACCCGTTTCCTCTTTTCTTTTCCCTCCAGTTCTTTTGTTTTCTTCTGATTTTGGTACAAGCTCACGGAAGGACACTCAAACATTCAAACTGGACTTGCAGGCTGCAGCCAATCGGCTCCCTCTGCTCAGTCCTGTATCCAAGCGGGTTTCAGATGATCCACCCTCTTCCAGGCTCTCTGTATGGCTCGCAGGGAGTCAGCGGGGGAGGAACAGGGGATGCGGAGACTCCGCCTCTCTCTGATGTCACCACTGAGCAGCAGGGCTACAGGAAGCATCAGCGCTAGCAACGACGCCAAAATGTCTACAAGGAAAAACACAGAGCGTCGGTCCAGTCGCCTCTAGGATCCTTTAACTTCCAACACTGAAAACGGAATATTCAGAGAGTACGGAACACCGCTGCAAGTCTGTCCCAGTTCACAGGTTGGAACTGGAACTCACAGTCCAGCAAAAGATCAGTTGAACAGGTGTCCAATGCCATAGTCTAAGATCCCAGAATGTTTACACTGTGCTCTTCATGACAAAGTTGAAGCCAGGGATTATATCCTCAAAGACTCACCGAGCAGCTGGCAAAATCATCTCACCACAAGGCCCTTACAGCTTTAAAGTCCTGAATTCCAGAAGTAATAAAAACCCGTTTCCTCTTTTCTTTTCCCTCCATGACAGCAGGTGACAGTTACTAGAAACTTCCTGCACATTTGGGTCAGAAGCTAAAAGAACCAAAACTCTGGTCCACTTTAGTCCTTTGTTGTACTCTAATCGGTATTTACACAGACTTCGTCCATGGCAATGATGAACAACAAAGTCCTGAGCATCTACAGCTCCATATCCACGGAGCAGACTGCCTGCTGAAGATCAAGCTTCAGGATCGAAAGCTCCAGAACTAACTGAAGCTTGTGCTGAGATTGTTTTGTCAGCTGCTATTTCTCACGTGAACAAAGACTTCTGTCATGTCTCGCCGAGCAGTTTTCAGGCCCTCACTGAACCAGCAGCTACTTCCTGTTCAGCTCTTTGATGGACTGAATCACTGTTACACAACACATAGTGTGTGTGTTTCCACAGTGTTTCAGCCCAGAATATTTATCACCTGCTAAAACCGTTTCAGTGTGAACTCTGTGCTGCCCAGTTCCAGCAAGTCCCCACAGAGTGTTTGGGTGGTGACTGGAAGAGCTGAGTGTGAGCCAAGTGAACCAGATGCAAAGCAGGTCGGCAGAGCCACAAAGAGACGAGATCAAAACAGGATCAGTTGGGTCCTGCTAGTTAGCATTAGCCAACATATGTCGTTGGTACGTAAGCATTTTGTTAGCTGAACTGAGCTTGCCTCCATTGTAGGTTTTATTTCTGACTAATTTGTTACCATGCAGTGTTTTAGGCAGGTCCATATGATTTAGAGAGAGCCAGTGAATGGATGGTATTTACACGTCGGGAGCTTTCAGTCACAGAAACTCCCACATCTTTTTATTTGTTTAGTGCCAAGGCAGATGCTGTCTTTAGACACATCTCAATATGTTTTCTCACAGAGTTAGTGGAATAAAGGATGAGGTCAGATCAAATCGGTTTGTCCAAGCAGGTCTAAAGTCAGTTTAATGCCGAAGGTGGGATGAGCACCCTGAGAGAGACAGAGAACTGCTGAGGGCCTAATCTCACTGAGTAGTCGCACCCTAAAGTGGCACTGACTGTTGGGTTGTCATGCTTCAGTCGCTGTGACGTTGGACAGAGGCTGGTGAGCACTGAAACAGACGGGCCTTTAGCCTGGGAGATGTCCATGAGTGATGGGTACAGTCAGACAAAATATCTTCAGGCTGGGTTTGGGTCTGAACACTGGTTTGGACTGGTTTGGGTGCCATGCAGAACTCGACTCTGTAGTCTGACATTTGAACCCTGAGGATAAAACAAACCTAAGAAAATTAATTTGTCTATTTTTGAAAGTACTGGGTCGTGATTTGAACAAGAAAGAGGAATAAACAATGACAAACCGAGGAACAGATAGATGAGACTTTCCTGTGGTAGAAATTGGTTACGGCTCACTCCTGCTTTTTCATTTTGTTTGCCAAGGATTTGTGATATAATTGTAGGAAAAATCGCTGTACAACAAAGAAATGGCATCGCTCCCCCGCTGGTAGGAAGTCTGGGATCCCTGAGGCGACTGGCCACACTGACTGCTGAAGAAGACGGCGGCTTACCGTGACGACTACTGAACTACGGTGTGATGATCTGGGTGTTTCACTGGAACGAGCTGGTGTTTGGAAGGACTAAATTTAACTCAGACACTGGGAACACTGGAGCTGGGAGCTGATCGCCCTGTGGGGACACTTCCATGATGTCAAAACAGTGAAATAAGTGTAACCACTGCACAATGAAGGACTACAGACCTGCTGAGGCCTGAAAGACAAGATGTGAAGCTTATTTCATTGAAGTGGTGATCTGTCATCTTTGGTGCAAAGCAGTCATTTTTGTGCAGTCACCTGTCAATAAAACAGTGTGGGCGGGACTTACCTCTGTCTGCAGGTGAATCTTCTTCCTGTGTTTTCATCTTGTGAGGCCTGTACGGCGGGATGTCGTGCGCCTCTGTAGGCGCAGTCTGAGATCCGCCCAAAGCACTGAGTATCAAACTTCTCAGATTTATAATCCTGGAGATGCTTGTTCACCACATTGGTTTTCAATGTTAGGCGTAATTTTATTCAGACTAAATTTTTGTACTGAACTTTTTGTTCAAGAAACAAAGTAGCTTTGCGACTGAATCTTGAGGTGTGAAGATGAAACGCCTCGGTTTCCACAAAAGGGAGCAGGAACCTTTTGTGGAGCTTAGTTCCTCTACCTGCGTTTCCATTGGAGGAACCGGGGTCCAAATTTAGTTTGGGGAGTTCTGTCGTTTCACTGAGTTGAAATGTGTTGGTGTCAGCAGTGATATGTTTAAGGCTTTTTATCTTAATGCCTCCAGATTCAGAGTCCTGGATGAGTTTCTCTTCTTTTATATGCACTCACTTTGACTCCAAACGCCAGCTAATTAGCAGTGAACACAGAACAGCTGAGGCTGATGGGAATGTCATTGTTTTTCCAAGTGTTTGTTCATAAACCAAAGTACTGGACATTCAAATGTGGCCTGATCTTTTGAGATGTGCAGGAAGCCACGTGATGAGCTGTGGGTTTGAAAACTAATCTTGCACAGTTTGGTGAGTCTGTTCAGTGGTGCTGATGATAATCACAGATGACTTCACATCTTCCCCAGGCCCCTGTTAGCTGGATGAGACACCTGGCATTATCATTCACGTTACACATGCAGGTAAAGTCCACCAGGTGGGTCTGCAGCCCGCCGCTTCTCTTTAGGCAGAGTGAAAGCTAATGTAATGAAAGTGGTTGAATTGATCTTAAAACAGTGGATTCACTGTAGCTCAGACACAGCATTGCAAACACTGAACACATTTGGGTGAAGCTGCTGCTGCAGGGACTTTTGCCTCAGTAGAATCAAAACCGGTTGTTGACTCCTTGCAAAGACAAACAGCCAGTGCTGTGTTGTTCTTAGAGACTGAGTTGTGCAGTTAGTCAAACATGGCTGTTCATAGCCAGTAAAAATAGGTCAAATGAAGAACACAAAAGCATGAGATCGAGTCTGACTCTGGAATAAAAACAAGCTGCACAACTTGTCAGGCCTGTGTCTGGCAGCTGTGGCAGGGGAGGGTTTCTGTAGAAGTGCAGCCTCATCCTGACAGGAACGGTTGTGTTTACCAGCTGGACAGCTGCAGAGCAGCCTCTTGCTTCATGTCAAGGTTATGGGGGTTAGTGAACTTTACTGGAAATCCTGCATTTCCTCACAAAGGCACACAGACATGTTTCTCATTCACTGCCTACACACTGATGGTAACTGCAACCACCAGCACTACATGTCTAATCTTTAACTAACTAACCAGAAACCCAGCGTGAAGCTGTCCTGGTTCTCACAGGGGCCTGCTGTTTGTCCATGGCCTGACTCTGACAAACAGACCTGGGGTCAGCAGAGGGTCAGAGGGAGGATCAGTGCTGGAACACAAGAGGAAGCACAAAGTCCAGACGGGTTTCAGACTGAACGTCAGGTCTGTGCAGGAGGATGGAGGTTCTGCTGGTTCTGGTTCTGCTGCTGATTGCTGTGCAGCGTTCAGGTCAGTCTGACTGTTAACATGTTCTTTCGGTCTTTGTCTGTTTGTCAGCAGGATGTGTGTAAAACCCCCGAGCAGATTTAGGCTCTGCAGGAAGTTTGTGGGCAGAGGAACGAGAAGGTCTTAGAATTTCTTGTGCTGTGTGACGGCGTTTTTACAAAGCTGTTGATTGCACTGCTGGAAAATATCTGGAGCCTGAACCTCCTGACTGTCGCTCACTCTGTGTTTTAAAGCAGATGAAACATTTTGACAGTGTTTCTCTGATTAAAATCTCTTAACAGGCTTTTCCACTTTATAAACCTCTTGCCCTCGTCTGAAATGAACTAGTAGTCCTCATCAGCTGACTGCACAATAACATGTTCGGCTGACCCGTGGAGGGTTCTGCAGCTCACACTGAAATATGGAGGTGAACCTTCTCTGGCCGTGCTTGTTTCTCTCGCAGAGCAGGAACGTGTTCCGGCCCCATGATGCCACTGAGCGATTTATTAAGTAGCAGGAGCACTTTGAAATGGATTGTGTAGGTGACTGGTAGCCAGCGTCAGCACCAAGGAACAGCAGTGATGCGCTCAGTTCTGGTTCTGGTAAAAACTCTGGCAGCAGCATTTTAATCAGTTTTTGTCTGTATAGCTGTAGAATCAAGCGGCGCAGTGGTGTCCGTCTTTTCCCTCTCGGTGCCAAAAACAACTTCACTATTGTTTTTCTTTAACTGAAGTAAATTTGACTGCATGCAGGTCTTTCCTCGCTCTCAGCACTGATAGAACACACATACTCCACTTAGAAACCTACACCGTGCGTGTACACGTGCACGTTTGTCAGATTAAAGTATGATTATAAGCAAGTTGCAATAAAGTCCAGTTTTTTCAAAGCGACTGTTCAGTGTCAGTCAGTAGCACAACAACCAAGTTCAGCTCAAACAGTAGTAAAGAGCGGGGCGGCGGTGGTGAGAAGGGACCCACCTGGCGAAAGCACCAAGTACACAAAGCTATGAACAGCTTCTTTGTTTCACTGTCTGAAAATGCAGCGTTCAGCTCAAAGACAAACGCCACAGATGCAGATTCCACTAAATCAAACTGAGTCCTGTGTGTAAATTTCTTTATTGGACGTTTGCCTGAAAATTGTGTAACTTGTGATGAGAAACAGACTTTCCCTGTGTTGAAATTCACCTCTATCACGCACGCACGCGCGAGCACATAGCTGTGATGAGGCTCAAGTGTTCATCTGCTTCAGTGCATTTTAGATGGAGAGTATTTTACACCACTACTGATGCTGTTCAAGGGAAACGGGGCTCAGGTCCTGTGTCACCTGCTGAGCTGCACGTTGACGCAGAAAACTGGCAAACTGTGGGTTAACAGCTGTAACCTGTGTGTGTGTGTGTGTGGGTGCACGTAGAGTGTGTGCAGTGTTTTGTACATTTCGACCTGGTCTCCGGTCAGTGTGATGGAGAGCTCGGGGAGGTGGACAAGGATGACTGCTGTCAGAACCCTCAGTACGGTTACAAGACAGAAGATGGAGTGTGCCATTTTTGTGGGTCAGTGCGCACACACACACACACACACTTCTTGGAGACTTGCCCCGACCTTAAAGATGCATTAACTCTCATTCTCCACATTACATTGTCTTATAAATCCAGTGAAAGTGGGACGTGGTATCTCTGATGCTGGTTATTAGTTATGATTGCAGTCACAATGAGGGTTTCTTCTCTTCTGTAACGAAACCTGTCTGTGTGTGTGTTTTCAGTCGTCTGGTGTGGTCTACCTGGTCGCCATGGTCACACTGTAACGTCTTGTGTGGCGAGGGGGTGAGGCAGAGACACAGGAAGTGTTTTGGCATCGGCGACTCCGGGTGCAACAACATTGTGGAGAAACTGCAGACAGAGCCGTGCAGTGGCGTCTGTTGCGAAGGTACACACGCTGAATCATGTTTCTGACACTTTAGGGGACATTACCGTGACATAGACGTTGTGAGGACACGTATACTTACCATAGCAGCTTGCCTAACTGTACCTTTAAACAAGTCTTCACCCTGAAATATAATAATTTACGATATGTGGACATGTGTTTTGTCCCCATAAGGATGTCAAGTCCCCAGATATTCTCTTTCCGCTTCTTTTGATGGAAATTGTAAATGCAAATAAAACCTTGTGGACAGAGACGCACACATTATCACATGAATGTTGAATTTTGTGTGTAGATAAGGGGTGGGGCTTGTGGCTCAGCTGGTCGCCCTGCTCAGTCACCTGTGGAGAAAGCGGAGTCAGGAAGAGAGAGCGAGTCTGTTCCAGTCCTCCTGAGTGTCATTTGGCCTGCAATGGTCCTTCCAAGGAGACGCAGAACTGTTCCCCACAGAGCACCTGTCCAGGTAACATGACTGTCTACCTGTCCGCCTGCCTACCTACCTATCTATCTCTCCCAGCCTAACTCTTTCTCTCTCTCTCTCTCTCTCTATACACCTGTCTATCTCTCAGTCCACGGTGGTTGGTCCAGCTGGTCCAATTGGTTTAAGTGTTCTGGTTTATGTATCGATGAACAGCGTGGTGATGTTCCCACCAGAACGCGACATCGTTCCTGCTCTAGCCCCGCCCCGTCTAATGACACAGTGCCACCTGGTGACCGTTGCCCTGGACAGGGCTTCCAGGTCCAGGATTGCAGCGAGCTTCCCAACTGTCCAGGTGAGAGGGGACTAATAGATGACCCTATCACAAAGAGAGTTCAAGGCAAAGTCACAGTCCGTGAGCTCTGATTGGTTGTCTTTGCAGTGGATGGCAGCTGGGGGGCGTGGTCTCCACCTGGGCCATGCTCCGTCACCTGTGGCGAGGGGCTTCAGCTGTCAACAAGGATGTGTAACAGCCCTGCCCCTAAATATGGCGGTCGACTATGTGAAGGGTCGAGTGCTCGGAGCAGTGTCTGCCAGAGTCCCTGTCCTGGTACCACACACACAAACTCACTGACAAGTTTATGTCAAACAGAGCTCACAGACAGGTACAGGTAAAACCTGACTCGCTCTCTGCCTGTCTGTGCGAGTCTGAGCTGACTGGGTGATGGAGCTAAACAGCAGGTGGAGCTGATTCCCCAGTCAGTGTTGTTAAACCACTAAAGAGGAGGGAAACCCTCAAGTCAAGGACGATGGAAATCTGACATTTCTCTTAGTTTTGTGTGCTAAAGGAGCTCGTGCTCAATTAGCTTACCTGGCTATCTCCTCATCAAACAAACATGACTCAGCAGACACACCAGCTACAAACAGCGCCCTCTGCTGGAGCTACTGGAAACCCTCCAGCCAGACACAAAGCAGGCCAACGTGTTTATGAACTGTAGTTTAAATGTGGGTGTATCAGTGACCTAAGTCTTTCTGGGTCAAAAACAGTGGACGGGTTCTGGTCCGGCTGGTCCAGCTGGGGTGAGTGTTCCTCGTCCTGTATCCCAGAAGGCCGACCCCCCGTCAGGACTCGCCGCCGCTCCTGTTCTAACCCCACGCCTTCATCCAGCCCACGTGGCAAAGGGTGTCAGGGTGATGACAGCCAGACGGAGAACTGCAACAACCTGCCTAACTGCCAAGGTACGCCTGTTTGTCAAAGTACGGTTACCACTCCTACACCGCCTGTACGCCTACTATACATCCACACACTGTGACTCAACAGCTGCATGAGATGATAGTTGATGCCCAGGTGTTTCACTGATAACAGACTGTCAGGTGTTTCAGCACCTCCCAGGTGTCTCTGTAGAGACGGTAATGGAGGAGCAGGTTCAGTCTCAATATCGTCGTCTGTCTCTGTCTGTGTCCCTCTATCAGTTGATGGAGGCTGGGGGTCCTGGTCTCCCTTCACTCCCTGTCCTGTTACCTGTGGGATGGGCCCCCAGGTGTCAGTCAGGAGATGTGACAGCCCTGCCCCCAGACATGGTGGCCAGCCGTGTCTTGGCGAGGGGCGTCGCACCAGCGTCTGTGCAACCAACGTCCACTGTCCAGGTACATACAAGAGTTTTGTGTTTACTGCATAAAAATGTTCTGAAGTCAGCCAATCAGCTTGAGTCCTCCTCCTAAGGCAGCCATTCACAGCTGTTTATTTATTCCAGTAATATTTTTCCTACTTCACTCATTTTTCATGGATAGTTTTGATGATACTTTTTGGACAATGAATTTTTTCTTTGAATGTAATATTTTAATTTTATATTAAAGTATTTTTCTGTCATTTTACAAATATTTTGACTCAGACTACGTCGTGAGACTGAATAACCACCTGTTATGTGTCCAGTTTGATCCTGACGCCGCTGTGATGGAGGCAGCGTCTGAGTGTGCATCGTTTAACTCAGCTGGTGAACTTGTGTGTTTGCAGTGGACGGAGTGTGGTTGGACTGGTCGCCCTGGAAACCGTGTAAATACCCGTTTGGTGATAAGGAAATCCGCTGTAAGCAGCTGGGCGGCAAACAGACCCGAGACCGCCTGTGTCATCCTCCAGCCTTTAATGGGTCTATCTGCAGCGGAGCAGAAGCCCTGACAGAAACACGGGTCTGCTATGACGTCAACCGTTGTGTCCGTAGGTGACTTTCTGTCTACAAAATGCATTTCCGAGGCTCTAACTCTGCTCTTACAGGAATTTTCCAAGTTGGTCCTCTCACGACTGACTGTAAACAAATCAAATACAAATGGAGGAGAAACAGGTCCCCCTCATTCTGTGAACAAATACACCCAAAGTTCATGTGGGGCTCAAGTGACAATTCAGTTGCCCCAGTAAAGTGACATGAGTCAGTATCTGTCAATGTTACTCTGAGACAAATATGTATGTTTCGTGTCCCTGGACAGTAGCTTCCTGTCGAGCTGTGGCGGAGGGATACGTTTTAGTAGCTGCATGTCAGTTTGTTGTTTTTAGCTGGTGTGTACTTCTCAAACTGTACTGGGAGTTAACTTGGAGGCCAGTTTGTAGTTTGCAGATTCAATAGCTAGAGTATTTTTGCAGCTTGTGATTTTGGGACTGGGACACCAGTAAAACCTTCCCAGAGTCTGTGTTTGGATTACATTTGTGCTTGTGTAGTATCTCAGAATCGCTCCAGGTTTTTCTCCTGTTTATTCCTGACTCATCTTCGCCTCGTACAAAGGAGAACATGGTTCGTGCCTGCTTTTATTCTTAAAGAAAGAAGCAGTGGGCAGAAGCATTCCACAGATTTCACCTGACGGCCCTGCCTGGACCAAGCTGTGGCTACTAGCGGTCACAAAGGGCTTAGGGCCGTGACACACCAAGCCGACGGTCGGGCAGAGAAAGGAAGCTTCTTAACAGACGTATTCTCCATTAGAAGCAGCTGCCAACAGCAGCAGAGGCTTTATTAATGGCTTGTATTTCCACGTCCACCTCTGATTCTTTCTCTTTCTGAACGGCGACTAGACACCGCCACCTACTGGGAGTTACTTCTGTCACGTGGGCCCAGAACACATGCGCTAGTCGGCCGGTGGCTGTCGTCTGTGTGATGTGTTCAAGTGTCACTTTTTCAACCCGACTGACCCAAACAAAGCCGACGTGAGGCAACGCAGAGGTCGACCTGCTGGTTCTTTCACCTTGGCATATGTGGGGTGAATCATGCGCCAATCAAATATTTACAGGTTTATGCTGCACTTTATTGGTGCCTGATTCATCCAATACACTGTGGGCTGTATTTTACCATATTACCAAAATGTCACAAAGGAGTTTATTGGTACAAACTGGTTTAGTGACAGTTGATGTGTCTCCAGAGCTAACGTGGCCTTGGTGAGCTTTGTTATTGTTTGTGTTTGTTGTGTTGCAGTGAAGGGCAGCTGGGAAGGCTGGGAGCCATGGAGTTTGTGTAGACCACCCTGTGGAGGAAGCCCCCAACGCGCCAGGAGGAGATACTGTAAACCTGATTACAGCAACTACAAGTCAGTTTACCTGCTTTTTGAATTTGAGCATAAAAAACTGAACATATCACAAATATTGGTGTGGATAGACAGTCGGTGAAGCAGGCTCCAAGAATAAGTAGAGAGACGGGAACATGAGAAGTGTGCGAACAACATGAGCTCCAGTATCACCAGTAAGTCATACTGGGCATTAATCAGTAACAGTGTCAGTGGAGAAATGTCAAAGATGTGTTGCTCATGTAAACATTAGAGAGATTGTCCATCAGACAAAGCACAGATCTGGTTCCAGGATCCTTATTGGTGTTTACACGTGTTCATGTCAAACTGACAGATGTATCAGCTTTTTGAAGCCGACAGATTCTGATGTCACTATGAAAATATCCATGTGGCCATTTGTATTGCAGTCCTACCATTGGTCGCCAGAAGATCCCAGCGATATTCTTCGGAAATCCAAATGCTGACTGCGGTTTCGTGACCCTCGCAGAGAAGACTGAGGTTCAGCCCTGCATCAACGTCCCCCCCTGCCCCTAACAACACATTCATCGATGACTCGATGTAGGCTGCAGTTCTTTTCCAGGTGCTGATGAACCTGTAGGAGCATGTTTGGTTTACACAAGTAAAAGTACCACTACATTAATGAAAAAATCCTCTATTGTAGTATAAGTATTATCAGTGTAATGTAGCTAAAGCATCAGCAGTAAAACCTGTGGTGGAAAGTAACTAAATACCTGTACTTAAGTACAATTTTCAGGTACTTGTACTTTACCTGAATATTTCCATGTCCTGCTCCTTCATCCTGTGACTTCACCTCATGTCAGAGACAAACCGTGTACTTTTTACTACACTACATGTACCTGATAACTTCAGGTCCAGAACCAGATGAATCAAACCCAGTAGAACCATCAGACTCTATTGATCCCAGTAGGAAATCCACCAGCTACCCAGCAGGATGGAAAGTACTTCCCAGTATAAGTATATAAGGTAGTTACCATCAGCTCCACCTTTACCAGCTGCAGCATTAAAGTGATGGACACAGTAATTAGTCACTATGATCCAGTATCAGAGACGTTACTGGGACACGGGCCGTTCTGCTGGACGGGTACTGGTACTGCTGGTACTTCAGGTAGATTTGGAGGCTGATATTTTTGTAAATTACCTCAGTCTGTCTTAAGTACAGTATTGGAGTAAACGTACTTTACTGTTGAAGTATTAGCACCACCGGGTGTTTCTGATATTTTGTCCAGCCCTTGTAAAGTGACATTCATCACTCACCTGTTCAGGTTTTATTGCTGCTCTTGGAGCAGCTCACTTCGCTTGTCTCTCTTTTCTCCTCAGATATGAATCTGATGCAGCTGCTCTGTCCTTGAAGATTAAAGTTGTTTGTCTTATGTCTCCACAGTGTTTCTGACATTTTCAATAATACACAGGGCTTTTATTGTGAAGTCTCCAGTTGCAGGTTCCTACCATTTCCAGCTGCATCAGGAGATGACCCAAAGCATGCTGGTTAGTTTTCTGTCTGACTCGATCAAGACTTGCTCTGACGTAACAGCCACGTGGTCAACAATATTCTCCTGGGATCGAGGCGCTGCAGTTCTTCTCTGACCGGAGGACGGGGACATCCTGTCTCTGCTCCTTGGAAGCGCCACTGGAGATTTGTTTTTCTCACTTGATATTCATTTGTAAACTGTTCATTCTAGGCCTGTAGGATTCGGCTCTCTTCCTGCTACTGGCTGTTAAAGTCACCAAATAAGAGTCGGCAGCGAACTTCTACCTTAATAGAAACCCAGGAGACGGTATTGCCGCAAACATTTCATATACCAGGTTTAATACCAGTCAAACTTTAACAACGGGAACAAAATGAGTTATGTGGAGCCACGTGGCCGCGTCACTGACTTTGTCATGTAGAAACCAGAGGAGGTGATGGCTGTTGGTTCGGTCTCTCCTTAAATCTTCCAATTTTTCTTTAGCTGCTTTCATGCAGATCATAAGCTGAGACACGGACTGTGCAGCACATACACACGACTCTGAACTGACTCAGTCTTAAACCACCTGCAAACTGGTTGCACACCTGAAATGCTTCTCTTGACGTCAGAGTTGTGACTGGATGAGCAGCAGGTGGAGTTAAAGGTAGAAAATAATGCGCAGTAGTAAATGAATACAAGCTGAACTCATCAGGACTGTGCTGGACAGAAGCCTGATGTGGTGGGCGGTGGACCATGGACAAGCTGTTGACAACAGACAGCAGGTTTTAGTTTCCTCCTGGAGATGGAGGGCAGAGCTTTCAGAATCAGGTTTTCGGGTAAACCTCAGTTTTTAAAACATCATATACAAGCACAGCGTGTACGCGATGACAGCAGCTCGACTCCAACCGCCGACTGTGTGGTGGGTCCGATCCACTGACCCCCTCCGTCCTGTCCACTTACTCCGTAAAATAATAAAAGCCTAATGCCAAAAAACCTGTTGAATCTCATTTCTGAGCTGAATCGTGTAGTTTTCTATTCCCAGTCACTGATCTGCTCGGTTTTCCATTAATTGTACTGATCTCATAAACTGAAATATCTCTGTTGGATTCACAGTTTTCGTTGATGCCTCATGTTGAATTTATTATAGAAGTACATTAAAATAAATGTTACTGTTACTGAAGATGGTGAACTCTGACATAGTTTTAACTGGGCACCGCTGTAGTTTCAGATGCATCGACATTAACTGTCCTTTGTCCTCAGCTTCCATTGTTTACATCAGTTTGTCTTTATTGTTCATTTCTTTAAAAAAAAACCATCATCGAACTGGATTCACTTCCTGAACCTGGTTTCTTGCTTCTCTGCACATTGACCTCTGATGCTCTGGTTGCTGGTTGTTGCATCGTGTCACTTTATTTACTTCTGTGTTTGTTTACTCTATGCCCTGCTGATGTGGTGTGTGACTGTGGGAGAGTCGTTGTGTGTTCTTTTTATTGTCTTTGTTTTGATGTATTTGTTTACGTGTGTGCGTCTAAGGAGCCTCTGATGCATCTCCAGGGGTTTATCTTCTAATTAAATTGGAAATAAATAAGTAGTCTGACATGTGGAACCTGCAGAACCTCATGAGTAAAACAAAGTTAGACCGGTTCAGTGGGACGCGGTGTTTTCTCTTAAAGTGCTTAAATGTTTCAGTCTCGGTCAAATGATTCAGCAGAGTAAAGCAATAGTCCTGTTGCCCTCAGTGTCTGAACATTGCCTTGTTTCTGTGGCTTTGATAAAGTGACGAGTGTTCAGGGAGAACTCCTCTTCCTCACGTCTTCAGTCAGCAGCTCTTCTCTCACTGGAAGACAGAGGTTAAATCCAAGTCACTTCACCTGAAAGCTAAATTTGGTGGGGTTTTGGGACCAAACTCAACATTAACTGTAGTGTAATTTCATAGGTTTTTGCATAAAATACACAGCAATGTGTTGAAGAAGATGCTAAAATTGTTGATTGAATTATTGAACATTTGGAGGGCAGTCATTCATTTACATTAAACAAAGAATTTTGGAACTATTAAGCGGGAGAGTAAAACTGAGATGAAAATGAAAAAAAAAAAGATCAGTAAGAAAGATGGAAAGAAGATGAAGTACTGACATACAGTATAAGGTGTTTTTGTCCTGCTGCTCTCACAAAAAGCTGAGAGTTGGCATGAGCTGTGGGCTGAATGAGCAGACTTTCAATGGGAGTCTTGAATGTAAAGACGGTAAGAGCTCACCGTTCAGCTGTGCCCCGGGGTGAACGTCACTCCTTTCCCTGCTCTTTCCTGGGATCCGCTGCTGCTGCTGCTCAGCGGGCTCCTTCTCATGATACCTGGACCACAGCCACAGGCTCTGCTCATATTACTATTTCCTGTCATTGTAATAAGCATTATCATTTGGTTTCTTGCAGCTGTGCTGTGCAGTGTGTCCTCCCACCTGCAGGGGGCAGCACCTCCAGTCTCTGCAGGTTGTTCTTGCGGTTAGGTGTGTAATTTCCATTCTTGGAGATGCGACGATGGCGGTGGTTCAACATGGCAGCTGGAGAGAAGATAGCTACCGGAGGGACTTTCCCGTTCCTCAGGTACAGCTCCTCGATCTCTCGCTTCTGATTTGTCTGTAGGTTCTGCACCTCCACCAGGTGTCTGGGAGGACAGGTGAAAAGGGTTTAAAGACTTGCTGCCAGAATCACTCATTTGTTTCTTCTAATTAACAGCTTCATTAACGGATACATGACAGATTATTGGCACAGGTTAGCAAGCATCCCATCAATCCACTAGTCACCTTTCACGAAGCTCCTGTAGCTCCTCCCACATCTCATTTTCACCCTCTGATTCGTCAGAGCTAATGTAAGCCACAGAGCGGCTCCATGATTGGCTGGAGCTGCTGCTGGTCATCCCAGGGCCTCCAGCTGACCCCTCCCACCGACTGATGCTCAGCCTCCAACCCTCCACCCTCTCCTTCTCCTCTTCCTTCTTCCTCCTCCTCTGCTCTTGTCCTCCAAGGTAACCAACAGGGGAGGAGACAGACACTTGGATAATACTGTTCCCCGATTCGCTCTGCTCCTCTGTGCTGCTCTCCGAGCTCTCTGATTGGTTGTTCCTGGAGGGAGGTGGGGAGTGTGCAGGGGGTATGGCCTCATTGAGGAGGCGTGGCTCCTGATGATGGACACCAGGGACATCTTCAGATGGCGTCACCTGGAAACGGCCAACGCTGAAGACTGACGGTTTCTTTACTGAGACACAGAAGAACATCAGACGTGGAAGTAAACAAGATTGTTTTCACTCTGTGTCCCTTGCAGTTTTGTCCATTTTCAAAATCTACTTACCCTCCTGTATGGGAGACAGTTTGGGTGATGGTGAGGTGGGCGAGGACACCTGGACAGGAGAGACGGTGTTTATTTCAGTAGGACATTTCTGCACTGTGAGGACATGTGTCTGGCCCTCACAGAATCAGGTTTATGCTAGTGGCGAGAGGATGCATTATGTCAGCGAGTGTGTCTTACTCTGTTGGGAGGAGTCGATGCAGGTGGCGAGAAGGCTGAGAGTTCTCCTCTGGGTTTGGGAGCACTGGGAACACTGGTCAGACTGGGAATACTGGTCAAACTGGGAGTACTGGTCAGACTGGGAACACTGGTCAAACTGGGAGCACTGGTCAGACTGGGAACAGACTGGGAGTAGTGGTTGTGGTCAGACTGGGAACACTGGTCAAACTGGGAGCACTGGTCAGACTGGGATTTCTGGTCAGACTGGGAATACTGGTCAAACTGGGAGTAGTGGTCAAACTGGGAGTTCTGGTCAGACTGGGAATACTGGTCAAACTGGGAATACTGGTCAAACTGGGAGCACTGGTCAGACTGGGAATACTGGTCAAACTGGGAATACTGGTCAGACTGGGAGTTCTGGTCAGACTGGGAACACTGGTCAAACTGGGAGCACTGGTCAGACTGGGATTTCTGGTCAGACTGGGAACACTGGTCAGACTGAGAGTAGTGGTCAGACTGGGATTTCTGGTCAAACTGGGAGTAGTGGTTAGACTTGGAACACTGGTCAGACTGGGAGTTCTGGTCAGACTGGGAACACTGGTCAAACTGGGAGTAGTGGTCAGACTGGGCGATCTGGTCAGACTGTGAACACTGGTCAAACCGGGAGTAGTTGTTAGACTGGGAGTTCTGGTCAAACTGGGAGTTCTGGTCGGACTGGGAGCAGTGTTTAGACTGGGCGATCTGGTCAGACTGTGAACACTGGTCAAACCGGGAGTAGTTGTTAGACTGGGAGTTCTGGTCAAACTGGGAGTTCTGGTCGGACTGGGAGCAGTGGTTAGACTGGGCGATCTGGTCAGACTGTGAACACTGGTCAAACCGGGAGTAGTGGTTAGACTGGGAGTTCTGGTCAGACTGGGAGTAGTGGTCAGACTGGGAACACTGGTCAAACTGGGAGTGCTGGTCCGACTGGGAGCAGAGATGTTCTCTGAACCTGTGAACCAGATCAGTGATCAGCTGTCACTTTTTATTTGAGTCTTAAACAGATGGTCAGTGAGCTCAACAGGCCGTTTGATGTCATTTGCCTCGTGGTCCAGCAGAGGGCGTTCTTAAACACCACTGTCAGCTTGACTAGTTACAGTCCTGTTGACCTCTCAGCATAGTGAGCTAGTAACATTCTGTGTGTAAGTACAAAATGTACATGAGTACTAGTAGCGAGCGAAGTTGTGTTGATTGGACAATAGGAGCTGTTTTCAGATGGGGGTGCGGTCAGGGAATTATTTATGGGGGTAGGGGGCTACATGGAACAAGCCAATGTGCAGCCACTTTTCACGTCAACACCACATGAAACAACACTAAAAACACCACGGCCGTTGCGCCTTAAAAAGCAACTGTGCAATTTTTCAAAATTAGACAATTACCATTAACATGAGAAGAACCCGTTTACACAAAGGCAGGCTAACGGAACTGAACTCAGCTGACCAGCTGTAGCCTGGAGGTGACTGTCGCTAGGATTCTCAAGGCCATTATACTTCAGATCCGAAAGCTGAATCCATGCTCTACTGCCGCACTGGAGACTGGACCTGCCAGCTCTGCTTTAGCCAAAGTTTTGAAGTCAGGCAACATTTTTCTCAGGAAATGATTAGAAGTTCCTCTGAATGTGAGATTTTCCAGTCCTGTCTCACTCACTTCACCAGGAGGAATCGGCTGCACGAGCTCCTCCTGCACCAGAGGCACAGCCGTCCCCTCTGAATAGGCTACTTAAGAAGCTTTAATAAAAAATTGAGTTCCAGAAAATTACTGCTCATGAAAACTGAACAGAATTTGAGATCCAAAATAAGCCTTAATAATTCTATAGGCTCATCTGTCATAAGCACAATTCACTACTAGGTAAAAATGTAGGAATTTGTTTATAATTAATTTGTCACTGCAGGAATGTTGCAGATCTGACATCAAGTCCACGCATAAAGTTACAAAATAACAGAGGAACAGCTCATGAGGCAAGATAATAAATATTCTACGCATGTCCCAATCAATCATTTTACAGGTAGCCTATGACTCAGAGCAGGTAAAGTCACTCCAAGCTGCTGCTGTCAGTCACTCGGTGCAGTGGAAATGGTTCGATCACTTGGTAAACAGCTGTGCGCTCCTCATTCTTAGTTTTTAGTTTAAATGTAATTGTTTGTAATTTTAACTACCTATTAGCCTACTGCTCTCAGGGGCTAGTAAAACTTATATGAATTGCACCAATTCAAATTATAACACAAAATAAAGTAGCAGCTCTACTTCCCATCTCAGAATGGCAGGATTTGTAGTTCTATGCTGCAAATGGCAAAATATCAACAAAGATGAAATTTGCAGACTCAAAAAAAAAAAAAACAGATGCTAAACATGTCTGAAGTCTGCAGTCTCGCTCTCCAAGTGACCCACCGGAGAAATGTTAGCCCGAGTGGAGCAGTGTCCACTTTACAGCCTGGCAGCACATAATGCAGCCAAAGGTACCGACTTAAATCTTTTATTGAATCTTCTTCTCCTTCTTTCGGCTGTTCCCGTTAGGGGTCGCCACAGCGAATCATCTGTTTCCACCTAACTCTATCCTCCTCATCCTCTACTCTCACTCCAGTTAACTTCATGTCCTCTTTTAGCACATCCATATATCTCCTCTTTGGCCTTCCTCTTGACCTCTTGCCTGGCAGCTCCATCTCCAACATCCTTCTACCAATATAACCACTATCCCTCCTCTACACATGTCCAAACTGTCTCAATCTGGCCTCTCTGACCTTGTCCCCAAAACAGCCGACCTGAGCTGTCCCTCTGATGTGCTCATTCCTAATCCTG
>NW_018128172.1:65201-66378 GCF_001952655.1 Monopterus albus | reverse complement strand
CCCCTTCAATTTCCAACTTCAAACTGATCACCCTGTCTGACACTCTTTTCACCTCTAAAACATTCCTCATGAGCTCCTACTTCAGGATCACTCCTACCCCATTTCTCTTCCTGTCCACACCATAATAAAACAGTTTGTATCCCCCTCCAATGCTACACGCTTTGCTACCCTTCCACCTGGTCTCCTGCACACACAGTATATCTACCTTCCTTCTCTCCATCATGTCCACCAGCTCTCTACCTTTCCCTGTCATTGTGCCAACGTTAAGAGTCCCTATTCTCAGACCTACAGTAATTCAAATGAATTACGTGTCAGTTCAAACATTGTTCTCACATGGCAGTTAAGGAAAGTGACGGCCCTATTACAGAGTGGGAAGCGAGGACATGTTTTTACTTTGTGATGTCACCAGGTACTCACCATGGGGGGGCGGAGCTGAGCTGACCTTCACCTGCTCTGGAATGTGATGCTGCAATGAATGAATGAATGAAAGAACATATGTAGTAAGGAGCAAGTGAGTAAATAGAAGTACTGTATCAGCAGAAACCTGATGCTAAAGGACTCAGATCTGGACCAAAATACTCAACTGGGACATGCCCAATCATTATCATTATTATTATTATTAACAGTGAAGTACAAGTAAACACTCTGAGTGTCGACCGGCCCCCACTCCTCTCCTACCTGAGGTGTTTGTGGAGCCCGGCTGGCTGGCACCCCCTGCTGGCCTTCAGGTGCAGGACCTGTCTGAGGGGTAGGGGGGCTGTAGGGCGGTTGGAGGGAGAAGGGAGCTGAGGAGGAGGTATGGTTTAGAGGATGGAGCTGAGAGCCCAGAAATGGAGCAATGGGGCTCTGGGGTGAGGGAAACGGGGGCTGGGGATGAAAGCCCTGGTTGGGGGTCCCAGGTGGGGGCATAAGGGACTGGGCCATGCTCATGGCCAGAGAGAACACATTAGCCAGGGAAAAGAGAGGCTGCTCAGGGGGTGGCCAGTGAGGTGGGGCGGGCTGAGGTGCAGAAGGGGAGGAGGATGCAGTGAGGAGGGTGGGGTTACTGTAGACTTGGTGGAGGCCAGGGGAGGGGGTCTGGGTGGGGAAGGAGGGGGCATAGAGGGAGTAGTCAGGGGATGGGAGAGGGTACTGAGGAAGAAGGGGGAGGTGTGAGGGGGAAGGGACAGCATCTGAT
>NW_018128172.1:55964-65177 GCF_001952655.1 Monopterus albus | reverse complement strand
GGGTAAGAATCTAATCAAAGGGTTTGTATCTGAAAATAAAATAACAGAAATGTCAGCTATAAAACTATTTTTTTTAAAACCTGATTAAAAGTTTAGTCAAAAATGAAAATAAAACATTTCTATATACGCTGATGATGCATTGTAATTAACTGATGGTACATTTTAAATGCTCTAATTCAAAAGATTTGCTTTTGTTTCATCACTAGGGATTTCCAGGATAGATTTAGCCTAGCTTAGCACAAAAATTGAAAATGGTGGTAAACTGCTAGCCTGACTCCATCAAAAGTGGTAAAATACACCTTCCCACATCCTCAAAGTAACTGGAAGAGTTTACTTTAACAGGCTCAGACCTTTCAGTGTGTCACAAATTTATTTTCAAGTCACAAGATTTTACAGTAAACAAACTAAAATCCACTAGGCACATCATGATCGTAGCAAAAGTAGGAATTAAACGGATTGGCTAATGGTTCCCCCTGCTAAGGTTCTTTGTCCTAAGCTAAATTAAACATCATCATCATCATCAATTTTATTTATATAGCACGTTTAATACAGCCAAAGCTGACCAAAGTGCTTAACACAATATCACTAAAACTCGTTAAAACACAATAAAACAAGCAGAAGCAATAAACACAACAATAAAACAGGATCACACTAAAACAACCACCCATCATAAAACAAAAAAGCTCAACAAGACAGAGGCTCATACTGGTTGGAACGCTAAACGGTACAGATGAGTCTTCAAATAAATTTTAAAAGTGGACAACGAGGGGGCCTGCCTAATGTAAAGGGGCAATGCATTCCACAACTTAGGAGCCCCCACAGAGAATGCTCTGTCCCCCTAAGTCTCTGCCTAGCCCTCGGTGTCTCCAAGAGCAGCTGATCAGCTGATCTGAGGCACCAAGAGGGGCTATAGGAATGCAGCAATTCTGTAAGATAAAGGGGGGCCAGACCATTTAAAGACTTAAAAACAAATAAAAGAATCTTAAAATGAATTCTAAAACACACCGGCAGCCAATGTAGAGAGGCCAAAATGGGTGTGATATGGTCCCTTTTGCGCCCTCCAACCAGTAGACGAGCAGCAGCACTTTGGACTCTCTGAAGGGACGCCTGACTGAGCCCAAAATATAGCGCATTACAATAATCCAGACGAGATGTAATGAATGCATGTATTACTGACTTGAAATGCTGCCGCGAAAGAAAAGGCTTGACCTTTGCCAGCTGCCGGAGATGATAAAAACTGGCCCGTACAACCGCATTCACCTGATGTTCCATTCTAAAATCAGAGTCTATTTTAACACCCAGGTTTGTAACGGTCGACTGCATGTACCGGTCGACTGCATGTACCGTTCTAAGCAACCCAAATCAACTGGGGGAAAATCACCTGAGTTATTTGGGCCAAACACTGTAACTTCGGTTTTCGTGTCATTTAACTTCAATAGGTTTAAAGCCATCCAGTTCCTAACGTCATCATAACATAACAGTAAAGAAACAACTGAGGATGTGTCCCTTCCCCTCATTGGCATGTACATCTGCACGTCGTCCACAGGAGCTTTAAAACCAGATTGAAAAATCTCCAATACATTATGCTTATCTAAAAAGGATTTCAACTGTATAAAAACCACTTTCTCTAAAATTTTCGAAATAAAAGACAGCTTGGAAATAGGCCTAAAATTATTCAAAATAGAATGATCAAGACCTGGCTTCTTAAGCAAAGGTTGCACAACTGCATGTTTACAATGTCCAGGGACAACACCTGAGGACATACTGCTATTAATAATAGCCAGAACCAGCGTTCCTATACAAGGAAAGACCTCCTTAAATAAGGACGGGGGAATAGCATCTCGAGGGGAGCCAGATGGCTTAACCTGGCTAACCACCTCCTCCAAAAATGGGAGAGTCACAGGCTCAAATGTATCAAACACAGCCAGGCAAACATGTCCTGGACCTGTAAATTTGAACCTTCTGCCTGAATCATACAGAGAACACGATGATAGGCTTGAACTTTACTGTCTTCCTCTACATCAATATGAAATTGAACAGAAACTTCACAACACCCAGAACATTGTCATGAGGGACTCCGCACGTTTCTGATAGTGAACAAGAGGATTCGTCTCAGTGATGGACTGTCCCTTGTATATCTTTTTGCTAATTAAAACACAGTGAGCTCAACTTTTGAAACAGACTCAGTGAAAGAAGTGGGCAATGTGTATCATCTGCACTAAAAATAATGAAACCAAGAGGCTGAACTCATTAGTTGTGTTCATGCACCTGATGGGGTGTGCAAGGACTGTGACCTCAGTGGTCTGACATGGGGCATGGCCTCAGAGTCGATGAAGAAGTCTACTACACCTTTCAAGGGGGAGGAGTCAGAGCCTGCAATATCTGATGGGAAAACGCATCAGTCCACCTGTCAGTCTGTCTTAAGGCTGTAGTGATTATACAGTGCACATTAAAAAGCCAATACAAGAGTCAGAGTTTTTAACACCTGCCTTTGTGACTTTTATTCTTAACCTTCCTTCATGTCTCTGTCTTCTCTTTGCTTTATTCATACCTGTGTCCCTGCCTTTTTCTTTTCTTACCTGGTAGTGATGATGAGGACAGAGTTCTGGAGAGGGGCTGGGCTGACTGAAAAAAAAAGAAAAATGATTGTGGACAACGGTCAGTAAGGAGGACTCCTCGGTTCAGATAAATAAACTGAAATTCTTTTGGACTACTCTGGACTAGGACAGTTAAAGATGTCACCTTAATTTCCTGTTTTCTGACAGAGACCAAAATATAAACAAATGATCAGTGATCACAACACACACCGTGGACTCGGTCAGTCGAGGTAACCTGTTGGCGTCTGTTGGCTGCTGATTCATCATTGACTCCACCCTCTTGATGATGTCATGCATGCGGAGGATAAATCCTTCTTGCTCTGAGGGCAGGATGAAGTCTCTGTGGAGCTGAACACAGCACAGAAATTAAAAAATATGATGCTCCATCATATTTAAAAACTAAAGTCAGTAGAACTGGTAACTGGATCCAAACAGAATATTTTAGAAATATGACAAAATAAAAAAAAAACCTCTGGTCTCAGCATGAAATACAGAAGATGTTAATGTTAATGACAAATATATTAAAACATTAAACAACCTGAAAGTAAAAGTGGAAAAGCTGAAAACAACATCCTGGTATTTTCTGACAAAATGTTTGTTTTATGGGAAAATTAACTGGAGGATTATGGACTGAAACACTGCTGCGCTCTCAGCATCAACGTGACCACGACTGTGACAAAACGTAAGTACAACTTTGCTGGTGTTAGTGATAAAACTGTCTCAAAGGTCAGTCTCACCTAATTAACATAGCCTTAGTGTTTTCTTACTAAAATGGCTCAAGGCCAATTTATGTTTTTGTATCCAATACACACACGGTGTAGGAAATGCATAACGTCATAGCCTACATTCGCCATTGTTCGTTAGCGGCAACGAAATGCAACAAAGTGTGATAGAAACCACACCACCGACTGGCGTTTTGGCAGTGTAATTGCAGAGCAATGCAGATACAGCAGTGCACAAGTGTAAATGCTCACAGTGCTGTAGGCCACCTGTGTAGCCTACGTAGGCTCCAACCAGAAGCATAAATCAGGTTTCATTCTCACAGAATTAATGTTAGAGAAGCACAATGCAAACTCTGTAAATGAAAGGTGAAATGTGCAGGTGGGTCAACATGTGGTTTGGTCACACACAGAGGCCTGCATTCACAAAATTAGAGAGCAGAGATTTGGTTAACAGGCACAAAGAGATCCACCTCCAACTTAGAATAAAACACCTGGACAAAATCTTGAATGAATTAGCTGCAGACGACACATTAGCCTTCAGTGAATCCTGAGGTCAGCTCTAAAGACAAAGATGGCGACACGCCAACTAAAAACCACCCGGCCATATCAGACTGGTGGAAAAATGCAGTGAACAGGGAAAACATTTTTTTTTTTAAATGGGTTCTTAAAAAAGAACTGTGTCCTTTTTGTTTTTCAATTTCATTCACATTTTGTTAAAAATATCAATAAATCTTCTTAAAGAAATAAAAGATGAACAGGCTAAAGCATCAAACCATATGTTGAGCAATCTAGTTTCCTTTAAAAAGAAACCAGAGGAAGAAACATCTGTACCCTGCGCTGATTGGTTGCTCACCATTACAGAGGCGATGTCCTCTGGATTGTCTCCGTCCAGGTCAAACTTAAACGTCACCATTTTACTGTTGTGAGTCTGCAGCTGACACTCCACCACCCGGTCCACCTGGTCCGACACCTGAACGCACCACACACACACACACACACACGGTGCTAATTTACAGTATATTGCTTTGTTCAAATGTAACTCTGACGGTGACAGAGACTCAAGTGTTCACCCCTGTGATTCTCAGACGAGCCCTTATTCTTCGCCTGAACTGCTTCGTAGCCGACCTTTTAGGTACTTCCTGGTTGCTCTTATCTGATTGGCCATCGTTGCCGTCACTCAAACCCGAGGTCACATCAGAGCTGCAGACAGACAGAAACAGTGAGCTACGAGACAAAACAATATGAAATGTTCAGATGTGAAGCAAAAAGCTTCTTAAACGGTTTCCTTTGTTTTAATTAATGTGTGTTTGGGTTAAGTTCACACTGATTAAGGTCACGCACACAAGATTATTGTGTGTGTTTGTGTGTTACCTGTCGACAGGTGAAGAGAAGCCACAGACTAGTCCAGGTGGTGGTTGCTCGGCACTCTGGGACACGGCGATGCTCTAGAGAAAGATTTAGAATGAACTGATTCAGTTTTCACTGAGTATTTGGGTGAAGGCGATTCAGAGGGAAAGCTGAAAAATGTCTGGCCTCTGCAACGTCCACACAACCAGCTGCACCTTCACGCATCAAATGTCACAGTAGGCATCAGAAACTGGCCCCTAAGCTTCACCCTGACCTTTATTTCTGGGGGATTATAGTAAAATTACAATATTAAACAGACAGCTTCCTTATTATAGTTTTAAAAAGCAAAATATTTCTTTACATTTTTGTAGTGGTCAACTTTGTAGTTAGAGCAAATTAACTTTATGGATTACAACGTTGAAATTAAAAAGGTGAATAAAGTTAAATGATACTGGACACGACGACAGCTGGATGTGGAGAACATAAGCATAAGTGTATGTGTAGTGTTCGTTCTGTGATGAATGACCCAAATTAGTGGTATAAGACAAAGCAAAGATGAAGAGCAGCACAAGCTGCAGCCTCCACAGTGGCCGCACAGGTGAACCAAGACCTCTGTGATACACCTTCATGATACAGCAGCACTGTTGGATTAGACTTGGGGTGACACAGGTGTTCCTAATAAACTGACCACCTGGTGTACCTGTGATACAAGCGATACTTGCAGTTTCATTTCTTATTTAATTAGGGATCAATATACACTATTTAAATTTGCTTGTCAGGTGTAGCTGTGGGCTGCACCTGAGTCTTGTTGGTCCAGCCTGCATCTGTTCACGTGCAGCAAACGTTTCTCTGCTACCAGCTGCAAAATGAGCAGTGAGCAGCTGCAGTGGCCCCGTAGATGTACAGGCAATTGTCACTGGATCCCTGTGAGACTGAAGGAAACTTCTCAGGCAGGTTCTGCGGCCTCTCCTCCTCTGGTTTCTAAGCAGATTTCTAGAGTTTAATTGTGGAGGGACATAATTTGGCTCTGCCCAGAGTGGAGTAGAAAGGAGAGTGGCGACATCCCCTTTAGCTCTGCCCAGAGTGGAGTAGAAAGGAGAGTGGCGACATCCCCATCGACTCTATAAGGACTGTTTTTTTTGTTTTGTTTTGTTTTTTTAATGTAATGGTGGATCACGGAAACGTTGAATAGTTCCAAACATTGGAGTCAGTGCCATAGAGTTACACTGACTTGGCTGCTGTCTTCTAAAGAAAAAAGTTGGAATCAAGAGCATTGTTACATTTTAAGTTTACAACCTTGCTGACTGCCTCTCTCCGATATTGGGCCACGCTAATAATTAGGTCCCTAGGTAACCAGCTACATTAGCATTACATTAGCAACACTGAATTAGTTTGCAGGGCTGTACAAGTCATTAAAACACTAACTGCTGATAAACACCACTGTTCCCTACAAAAACAACAGATCTTATTTCAGGGTTCAAGCTACATGAGTCACGTGACCTGCTGCTATTTTTGACCCCTCAGTGTCGCAACTCTTTTGTTATGATGGTTCTGGTCCTATTGCCTGTCCCCCTGCTCACCGTAGGGAAACGCAGCACCGGAAGAGGCGAGGCCTTGGACGAATGCGTCACAGGGGGAGGGGTCTCAAGGAAAGGGGTTTCTTGAGCCACTGGAGCAAGGGTTGAACCAGAAGTGAGGAGGGCAGGGTTTGTGATTGAAGGGGGCATGGCTTCGGCATCTTCTGGGACACCTGAGTCACAGTCTTCTGCAATGAGAAGAGAGATTTACAGTAAATGTGGAGGTGGAGAATAATATATTATAGAAATTAGATTAAAGCAACAATATGTAACTTCGCAGTTCTCTCCCCCTACAGTTGCTGTGTGTATCTGAGTTGTACCCAACTGTTGTAAATACAAGTTGGCTTTCATCCATCCTCCTCATAGTCATAGGACAAAGCTGTTACTGAACCGTGAAAGACAACGAAAGATTGTTAAAGTAATATTACAGGATTCATTATTTATTTATCAAAGATAACAAAAAAGTAATAAAGAATGGCAGGATTTTTTAGCTTTACTGAAATACTGCTTGTATTTTCAGATAGTTTGCAAACCATTTGCATGTGGATATGTGTAGTGGAATGCAATGGCGACACAATGTAGGCTTGTATCGCACATAATTGGGCAGTGTAATTGAGAAATGAGATGGGTTTGTTAGGCTGCAAACCTAAAGATTTATTTTGGCGTGACAGTGACAAAGATGGGCCAAACTCTCTGGCTTGAGATTATGTGATTTATTTGGGGGACGGCAGAAGACGCTGTTTGACATCTGGACAAATGACAAGTCTCTGAGTCAGGGATGACATTGACAAGGTTATAGCCTGCATTGAAGTAATTTATAACATTAGCAAAGATGAACACACTGTTGTTGTAATAGTGTTGTTTTCGCATTATCAGATCTCTACAGCTATTGTCAAGACAGTAGCCCTCGCCAATGAGTAAAGGTCAGTCTCATGTTTACTCTTGTCCAGTCTCTTGCTCTTTCCTCTTCTTCTTGGCTGTGTCTGGGCTTTGGTGCTGCTATAGATTTGGGAGTGCGATGGGTTGTGTGTTTGTTTTTTTTACATGCTTTGGCTGGACAGATCCTAGCCATATAAACGTGGGTCCATGGGAGAGATGTTTTCGGACTATACACCGTACTATGTAATGCTGTGTGTATTTTATTCCATGTCCTGTTGCACAGCTTGTTTGACTGTAGCAAGTTAGTATCTCCAAACTTTAGTCCAAACTCCTGAGGATGAGAGGACACAGTGCTCGCAATGTGGAACAGCGGCGTCCTCGCCAACAGACTGTGCTCTGGATGAGATGCAGCTGCCTGCTAATAGAGCTAGCTTGGTCCAACAAGGAGGACTCACAACTCCGAAAGCATCGCAGCAAATTGGCATTACTTGGATAGATTGACCACATGGCGGTCACATGAGGTGTCAGAGACGCACACCCAAAGTTACATAGTGCAGTAACAGGTGATCCAGGCACACAGTGGAGATGGGAAATAGGAGAGCTGCCATTCATGTTATTACATGTCTGTCTGCCATCAAAATGATTTTGACCCTGTTATTTTAATGTACAAAAGTTACACATTGTTGCTTTAACTTCTTATGCGTTAATCTAAGGTCCTGACGGGTGGCGGATGAATAGGAGGTGTGTTTGGGGGGCTTGTCCTCCTCCTTTTTCTTTCTGTCTCCTTCTGTCCTGTGGATCCCAGGATCTACTGGGCTCCTGCTTGATGATGTCACTGTTGCGGTGGGCGGAGCTTGAAACCTCATGGAGTCAGGAGCCGAAACAACACCTGAGTCCTGATGGAAGTTTACAAAGAGAGGTTAAACTTTAAGTTTTTAAACTGCAGCTTTCTACAGTTTAATTGAATTAACTATATTTAAACATGAAATATCCTTAAATGTTTTCAATAATCAGATAACTGTTTCCGTGGAACAGCTTCAAACATGCCTTGTTGGCCACTTGTCCAGCTGCAGACATTCCCATGTCGGATGACGGCTTCTGATTGGGTGGCTCAGGTGGCTGGGGTGTGGGCTCAGGTGCCTCCTCGATGACACCATCCCTCTGGTGGTTCTGGGCTTCCCCTAGGAGGCGGCGCTGTTTCTCTCGCTGATGCTTTATGGCCGTCACTTGCTGTCTGATTGCCTTGGCAACCAGCTTGTAATCTGCCTCGCACAGGAAACCCAGCACCACCTGCGGGACAAAGATAAAGAGAGACAGGTGAGATATTGCACCTGTCAGCCTATCAGGTGATGTCATCAGTGAGGTCATCAGGTACCATCTCCTGGGCCACCTCCTCGGGGACATCTTTGTACAGCTCGAACAGAAACTCGATGGCATTGTTGTCTTTGTATTTGCCATGAAGCTTGTTGTTTTCGTCCATCCGGAGCCAGAGCGTCAGGGCCGACTTAGAGCCGTCATCATCCTCGGCCAGCTCCACGTGGACACCCAACCGCTCCTGGAAGAACCGAAGGTCCAGCAGGTCCTGGACTGTGAACCTGTGGGAAGAAACAGGTCAATACCTGCACATAACATCAAACCAAGAGTCATTATCATATCACAGCATTTCCATCTGTCCACTAGTGCCGCTGCAGTCAGGATAGAAACATGGGCGTCCACCAGCTATGGGGGATTTTATATCACCACAGAAACAAAGCCTGTGAAATATCCACATTTATTCAGTTAACTCTTCTACCTGTTACGCTGTGTGTAGCCTTCTTTTGCAGTGCTTTCTACATCCTGAAAGATTAAATCAGTTATATAATCAAAAATAGGAGAGACATACGGCCGGAGGTCAGATGAAACAACCACAAAGTCGATCATCGACCTCCGGCCTAGGGTGTCCTGGTGCCATGTGCACTGATGGACACCCTTATGCTTGAACATGGTGTTCGTTATGGACAAACTGTGACTAGCACAGAAGTCCAATAACAAAACACCACTCGGGTTCAGATCGGGGGGGCCGTTCCTCCCAATCACGCCCCTCCAGGTGTC
>NW_018128172.1:40352-55119 GCF_001952655.1 Monopterus albus | reverse complement strand
TTCCCCCGGAGGAGCTGGAGGAAGTGTCTGGAGAGAGGGAGGTCTGGGCATCTTTGCTTAGACTGCTGCCCCCGCGACCCGGCCCCGGATAAGCGGAAGAAAATGGATGGATGGATGGAAAATAGGAGAGAGATCTTGATATCATGGAAAAAGAAAAGAAACCTCACAAAAATAGCTTGTGTGCCACAGACAAAAATATCTTCCAGGAGTGCAGGAGCTCTGCAGAATCCTGTTTCCTGTTGCCACATTTAAATATAGTGAGTTCAAATGTGCTTCTTATTCTGAGCTAATGTTGCTAATGCTAACAGCCTACCACTTCTGGAAAGTAATAAGCACATTTATGCAAGTACTGTGCATAAGTACATTTTTTTAGGTATTTGTACTTTACCTGAGTACTTCACGTCCTGCTCCTTCATCCTGTGACTTCACTCCATGTCAGAGACAAACCGTGTACTTTTTAATACACTACATGTACCTGATACCTTCAGGCCCAGAATCAGATGAATCAAACCAAACCCAGTAGAACCATCAGACTCTATTGATCCCAGTAGGAAATCCACCAGCTACCCAGTAGGATGGAAAGTACTTCCCAGTATAAGTATATAAGGTAGTTACCATCAGCTCCACCTTTACCAGCTGCAGCATTAAAGTGATGGACACAGTAATTAGTCACTATGATCCAGTATCAGAGACGTTACTGGGACACGGGCCGTTCTGCTGGACGAGTACTGGTACTGCTGGTACTTCAGGTAGATTTGGAGGCTGATACTTTTGTACTTAAGTAACACTTTGAATGCAGGACTTTTATTTTGTAAGAGAGTATCTTTACACTGGTATTACTACTTCTACTGAAGTAAAGGATCTGAGTGCTGCCGCAGCTGATTGTCTGTGTCCCAAGTGAGGTACAGCATATAACTGATGTTTGATTTCTCCTACTGAAGTAAGGGATCCAAAAGATGACTGTCATTGACAGTGACTAAAAGTGTCCAGCAGGTGGCTCACTTCCTTTCACACTAGTTCATTTGGTCCCACCAAAGATAAAAACTGATCCGTTGTCTTTTGCTTTGTTTCATGTTGACACTGAGGAGTCTCCTGAAGTTCCGGGAGCCACAGAGAGGAAACAGTCTGCACATTACTGATGTACAAGTGATGGATGGCCAGTGATTATTAAAGAGTACATGGTAGGAACTTTCCCCAGTACATCCCTGATAAGCAGAGACGTGTTGAGCTGGCTTCAGCTTTAACTGGCTCTCACTGTACATACAGTACACATGGGTCGGAGCAATGTTCAACTAAAGAGCAAAACTGAACAATGAAGCTCCCCACTGACTTCTCATTGTTTCTGGCCCATAGTTATTTGCTAAACTGAAAATCTATCTCATGATGTGTGTTGATAACATTATTGATTATATTGTATCATCTTATAGAGCTGCAAAAACTCAGAGATGTACTGTATCAAAATGTTTTGGTAAATGGTCTTGTACAGTGCTTTTCTATGCATTGCAGCACACTCAAAGGACTTTCACACTATTTGCCCATTCTCACTCCCAGAGGGGTCCAGTGTCTTGCTCAAAGACACTTTGACATGTGGGCTGGAAAAGCCAGGGATCAAACCGCCAACCTTCCAACCACAGCCTCCCCACAGATGAAGAGGTCTAGTGTAAATGCTGTTTTGTGATTGGTCACGTTACCTCTCACTGCTCTTTGTTCGGATGCAGCCTTCAATGATCTGCTTCAGGTCTGGGTCTTGTACTTTGAAAAAACTGTCTGGTTTGGTTCCCTGAAAGACAAACACAGAGTCAAACACCTGGGCAGGAAGTGGGCAGTACTCAGGTGGGCGGAGCCTTACACTGGTGACCTTGCGGTAGATCTGGATGGCATTCTGACACTCAGAGTACGGATACTCGGATGTTGCCATCTCCAGAATGCACATGCCAAAGGCATAAACATCCACAGCTTCATCGTACTTCTCCTCATACATCTCTGGAGCCATGAACTCCGGGGTCCCTGAACGCACCACCAGTCACAATGAGAAGGATGTCACCAACGTCAAGCAACTGCATCCAACACCTTACTGTAAGTTACAGCTTGGACTTTGTAAAACTTGGACCAGAAATAAGGACTGTGATATGACCCTGCCGGCTCTCTCTGCAGACTCTGTTTGCTCTTACCAATGACACTCTTGGCGAATGAGGCCTTCTTGAGCGTAGCGAGGCCCAGGTCTCCGATCTTGACAGAGCCAGTGGGACCAGTGATGAAGATGTTGTCACACTTGAGGTCTCGGTGCAGGATGGGGGGGCAGCGTGAGTGCAGGAACTGAAGCCCCTTCAGAATCTCAAAACTCCAATGCTGCAGCAGCTTCAGCTTTATCGGACGGAATCTGCGCAGGTACCTGGAAGGGTTCAGGTGACATCCAGGAACTGAAATGTTATGGGTCATTCAGGAACTGAGAGTGGGAACTTCTGTTTCAGTTCTATAAAAACAAGCTTGCTATAGGGAGAAAAAAGAGAGCAGGACCCAGGATGGATCTTTGAGGAACCCCACTGGAGACAACAGCTGTGGAGACATTAACCAGTGCAGTGCTGTGCCATCAATACACTTTGAAGGTGATTAATCAGAACAGAAGAAGCTTTTGATCTACAGCTAATGTACCCTCCAGAAGAGTATTTTGTTTTAAAGAGTTATGCATCTATTGTCGAACGTTCTTTTGTTTCACTGACATTTGCATTTTCTTGTGTGGGATCAATGAAGTTTGAAAGTAAAAGTTGGTAAGAAATGGTTTTAAACCAGGTTTAAACCAGGCTGACACTTGTTATGTGAGAGCTAATGAAAAGACAGGGGCTATTAGGACCTATAAAACCCCAGGTTAAAAATAATCAGTAAGAAATATAAATCAAGACAAATAAAAATTATTTTAAAAATCGAATCTGCTCGACAAGACAGGTCCAGATCAAGACTCACGTTTTGAGTGTCCCAGACGTCATGAGCTCCGTCACCAGGATGGTGCATTTATGTCCCTTCACCATTGACTTCCAGGAGTCATAGAATCGGACAATGTTTGGATGCTTCAGGGTTTTCAGCATCTCCACCTCCTCACTGAACCTCTGACGCTCCATCTTATTCAGGCGATGAGTCTGAGGGGTTAAAGGGAGAAATGAATGCATGAATTCATCCGTTCACTCAAGTCACGGCCCTGTGAGTACACTGCGTCTCGTATTTCCACCATAACGGACACTGAGCCCTCATAGTCGCCGTACCAACAGACAGCTGAAGCTCTGCTGCAGAGCATGATGGGAAATCAGCAACACACACACACTGCTCTCTGTCTGCTTGTTTATCTGTTTCTGTTACCAGTTTCTCAAGGCTTGTTAAACTAGTGGTGCGGGATCCAATATTCAGTATTGGTATTACTGGATCGGACATTGGGAGGAGTATAATCCAATCCGATACAATCATGGACCTTTAGTTCTAAACTATCATAGAAATCCTTAATGACACCTGACACGCCTTTAAGAGATGTGAGCATCACATGAGCACTAGCTAGAACGTAAGTGAGAGGTGAGACCTGTCAGCAGTTATCATGTCAGCTGTGTGGAGTTATTTTGAACTCGAGGAAGAAAAAAGTAAAGCCAAGTGCAATTTATACAACATAAGTGTTTCAAGAGGTGGCAACAGCATTGGAAACTTCAGCACCATGAATTTGATTAAACACTTGTAGAAGCATCATGGAATGGAGTATGCTGAATTTATACAGGTAACAAAAGCCACGTTGAAATGTGTGCTGCAAAACAAACATTGCGGGAAACAATTCAGAAGCGTGAGAAACCCCCCCTCCAACAGCAACAAAGCAAAGCTGATATCGGTGAAAGTGACTGGATGACCAACCCCCTTCTGTAGTTAAAAATGTGGGTTTCCAATGCTTAATGGACTATTTGGAGCCTCGCTACATGTTGACTCTGGTTCCTTTGTAGAACTGTATCAGCAGCTCCTGAAGCTCCTCTTCCTGAAGTCCACTGTCATCTCCACTGTTTTGAGCATGTTCAGCCCCAGATTGTTGGGGCTACACCACAGGACCAGCTGCTCAACCTCCCGTCTGTAGGCTGACTCGTCACTGTCTCGGTTGAGACCAATGACCGTAGATCAAGGTCAAAGGTCAAAGTGTTTATTTGTCATATGCACAGTTAGGAAACGTGTTTCTCTGTACAATGAAATTCTTACTTTGCCGTCCACATGAATGCCACAAAATACGAGTGAAATATAAAGTAAATGAGCAATATAACAAATATAAATAGGCAGTAAAATCACAAATCTAAGGCACTTTAAAGCAGCAAGTGAAGGGAGCACAATAAAAATACAACAAGAACACAATATAATGCAGAGAGAAGTTTGCTGAATTTTATAAAAACAGTGAGGTGTACGGTTAGAGCAAGTGTCGGCTTTGGGTAAGGTTAGGGTTAAGATTAGGCAAGTAGCAGTTCTGGTTAAGGGTTAGGATAGGTCTCCTGGAAATGAACGCAAGTCTATGTAGGGACCCGGTAAGTGATGAGAACAAGGATGTGTGTGTGCGCTGTTATCAACATGAACCAGCAGCTGTCTGTCCAATCAGATACTGTGCACGTTACAACATGCTGCTGAGTCATGTTAACACACACACACACACACACACACACACACACACGTTTTCTTTCCACCCTTGTTGACACGATGCCATCCATCTAGCTGCATTTGTACCTGACACCGTGTGACTGATGTAGTTCATAGTGCCCAACTTCGCTGTTATCACCTCCACGCTGTGTTATCGGGCCTGATCAGGCTTTATAGCCTCCTCAGTGACTGTGCTGCTATCCTTCATTGACTTTGTGATACACACACAGTCTCAGAACTGGAGTTAGATCCAGGTAACTGGTTATTTCTCTGTGGTTACTGAACTGGAGACCGTGTGATCCCTGTGTTTACATTCATTCATCTGTGCAGGGCGGTGAGCGAAGTGAGCAGGTCGTCTGCAGTGGCATCTCCCAGTAGGAGAAAAGGGGAAAACGACTGAGAGCCTGTAGCAGCCACGGTTTCCCTGTTGATGCACCAAGCGCCGTAACATCGAAAGTATAAATCCAGCTTAACCTTAACCAGCACAACTACCCCCATCCTTAACCCCAACCTAAACCTGAGCCCTAAAACCAAGTCTGAAGCCTCGGATACACAAAGGTCCTCACTGTGCAGAAACATCCTCGCTACAGTGGCGTAAACCTAAAACTGGCTCCTCACAGAGACAAATACCCTCTGGTTCGATCTTTCTGTCAGAGACAGCATTCGGTCATGTTGTTGTTTATTCTGTTCAGCGGCACTAGGAGTCCTGAGCTGTGACACCTGAACCTATAAACAGTCTCCACCTTGTTAAAGCACCAACTGACCAGGGACACTTCCACGTGAATATAAACCATGTTTGACTGGAGGGGATGTGCACTGTGCTGCAGCGAGGAGCTGCAGATGCCAGTGTTTGACCCACATATGTGACAATGTGATGTGTCTGTCATGTAACAGACCAAGACACACCTGGACTGACAACTGAGCAGAGAACACATCCACATTAATGCTGAACACTGACGGAGGTGTCAGACAGGTGAGACACACCTGGTTGTAACCCACAGAGTAGCTAGTAAAGCTATTAAAACAATGGTAGAACATCTCTGTGTGTGTGTGTTAAAGATTTATTGAGCCTGAAGAGCCCACCTTGCTCTACACACATCACCTAACACTGGGCTTCCTCATTCTGAACTAATCAGAGCTGACTGTCAGTGGCACCAGCCCATAAAACCAGAAAGTCTGCTTCAAGGTGAGATACACACCTCAGATAACACACACACACAAACTGTCAAAGAACAAACACATTTCTTCTGTTCTGCATGTGGCATCTATTGTTTACGTGTTATAAAAAATCACCCTCTAAATAACTAAAAATAAATCTAAATCAACTCACCTAGTGTATCAGACACTGCACAGTAGACTGCACGTTTAGTGTCCTTGACATTAAACTGTGGAATAGTTGAACTTCTCATCCTACCATTCAACACAACTGACATAAAAACTATATCTTCCACCATTAAAGTTTTCAGATTTCTATTTTAATTCTGTTTAGTTTCATTGGAGTTTGATTCTATCCATATTTAAGATGAAACATTTTGTTTTGAAAGACTCTGTACAAATGACTTCCTGTACCACTCTCAGGGTCAGATTTTATTTCGTTAATCTGCTCTGATCACTTCCGTTACCACGACAACAGCAGCCGTTCCCCTGATGACCGGGGGCCTTTAATTAAAAGGTGCCGAGGTCTAGTTACAAACCCTCCGTTGGCTCTTTGCCGCTGCAGTTACAGACTATTCATCACTGTTTCAGATCAGTAACCAATCTCTGACTGATCAAACAGAACAACCTGTTGTCATGGAGACACTGCAGGAAAAGGTCAGGAGGTCAAACTGATCCTGAGACACAGCAAGGAGGTGTCACTACAGACGTCCCCATAGCTGACCAGTCAGCTTCAAGTCAGCCAGAAACAACCCGCGGGTGTTGAGCTGTCGCTAAGGGCGACTGCAGACTGTTCAACAACAACAACAGCGTATGGCGAATCAGACAGTGGAAAGAGGAAACACGTCATCACTTGCATATAAACAACAAACTTTCCTTTTTGTTTCACCTGTTTTTTTCTCTTTGGTTACTAAACTTTATTTAAAAGTGGTGGTTAACACCTGGCACAGGCCAGTGTTTTCTGTCAGCTGGCTGTATTCTGATTGGTCAGGATGTAGCTGTATTTAATCTGATTTAAAAAGGATAATCACCTTTATTGGCCAAGTATGTTACACACAAAGAATTTGTTTCTGGTACAGCACCAAGGCAGCTATCTGTGGCGCCAATTCGACTGATGGTTAGAGCCATCGGGGGCAGGTTCAGTGTCTTGCCCAAGGACACCTCGACATGTGGCCTGCAGGCGCTGAGATTCGAACCTTCAACCTTCTGGTTGGAGACGACTGCTCTACCCGCCGCACCACTGTCACCTCCCAACTCATGTTGGCAGTTTCCCTGTGTTATGTATGTTTATTAGTGTGTAGTACTTTGTGTGTATTTTTGTGTACCAGTATGCAATATTTTGTGTGTACCTCTTGTGCACTACTCGCCTGCAGTTCGCACCAGGCCACCTCCACCGTGGTCTCCGTGTCCAGGCCTCTGTAAACCTTCTTGAAGGACCCTCGGCCGATCTCGATGTTGAACTTGAGGAATCGCCCATCAGGAGAAGAGGCCACCGCCTTCGTCTCTGCCTCATCGTGCTCCTCCACTTCCTTGTGTTGCCATGGTAATGCTTCCCTGTTGGAATCTGGCAGTGTACCCACTGTATCCTCCCCCGACTCGGAGCTGGCATTCTGATTGATTGGAGGTGTTGCTGCAGCCTTTGATTGGCCCACAGGGTTGTCTTTAGGAGTCGTCATGATCATGGGAGGAAGAGGAAAAAGAAAAACTTCCTCATCCTCCTTTTCTTCTTCTGGTCTTTTGTGGGTATCATCAGTGATGCAGTGCAGCATCCTGCTCAGGCTCTCCTCCTCCTCGTCCGGTTTGTGTGCTGTCTCCACACTAGCACAGGTTTGAGGCCCTCGCCGTGATGTCAGAGGAGTGGGAGGGGCCGTTTGCTGGAGTATCAACAGAGACCTTGAATTCACATATATAACCTTTATTTATATTTAGTTCTGTTATTAGACAATGCAGAACTAACAGTAAGAACTACAAAGAACAAGACCTGTTGTTATATTCCTGTTCTTACTGTTACTGTGACACATAGGCCAATACAGCCTGCTGTACATACAGTAGGTACTAAACGTTTTCTATATATTCTGTATCTGAACAAGAACCATTTTATATATATACTTGAATGCAGTTTTCACATTCTGTTTATTCTACTTCTATTCTATTTTAGTTTCTTAAATGGTATGATCGTTCAACATTAGGTGAGAGAGAAACAGTATTTAGATTTTTCTGTATGTCCTGTACATATAGTGAATTGACAATAAAAATCTCTTGATATTCATTTATTACTAAAGGTTCACAGAATTTTTATTATGAGGAGGCAGCGCTGTTGTATAAAAGCTCAGTAACATTTTATTTCATTACTTAATTATTTAAAGTGATAAGTGACTTCATTTACAAGCTTATCATTACTAAGTAGTCCTATTTTATTGTGTTAACTTATGTCATAATAAAAATATAAATATGAACATGTACAGAAATAATTTTAACTGTTTATTATAGGCTACTGTCCCTCCTACTATTGTTACTAGTAGTAGTATTTTCTGTGGTTTATGAAATGTGATTAAACCAGAATATCACCATCCAATAAAGTGTGACTGCTGCATCAGGAAACCTTTTTAACTTTATGTAGTTTTATTTGAATGATAAATGAGGAGTGTATACGTTTTGCATTATGGGCTATAATCACAGTATTATATTATGATGTACTCACTGTGTCAGACGTAATTAGCGTTAATGGAAAAGGTGGAACCAGTAAGACCACAGCAGAAACCAGTAGAGTGTCTTTAAAGTCCAGGTTCAAACAGGGTCGGCCTCAGTCCGCCTTCGAAAGGACAAAACTGTCGTGAAACTTGGGCACAGAGTCGCCGTCGGTCCTGCCGCTGCTTCTGAGAAGTAACGTAGCCGGAGCACGAGCCCTATCAGCAGCGAGCAGATGGCACCGCAGGCCCCGCCCACCGGAAGACCTGTCACACACCTGAGAGATGTTATTTTTTTGTATTTTATGTGCGTGTGAGATGATGAAAAATGTATTAGAATATAGGCCTATCATCATTGAATTAGTTTTTATTAATAACTATTTTAGTCTCTTTTTATGTCTGTTGTTAAAATTCATTTAAGGAAGTTTGTAATGTGGTTTGTGTGGAGCGGAGGACGAGGTCACACGCTGTTCTTTAATGACGAGGTTCTATTGTATAGCTTTATTAAAACAATTTAGCAATTTAATATTTAAACAGGTTCAACAACGGTTAAAGAAATCTTATTAATACCTAGTGAGTTTTTATTTTATTTATTTAAAGGGCACTCTTCATTCACGTGAATAATAATTTAATTGATTATTCATCAGATTAACTTGTTTAAAAATCTTTTTTTGTAATGTTTGGGGCTGACCTCACCTCTGTCTGTCTGTCTATTTATTTATTTGTGGGCGGTGTGTCCCAGATTCCCGTGTCTCTCTGTCTGACTCCCGCTGCCTCTCCCGGATCAACACGTAAGTACCAAACCAGCTTTTTCTAATCATCTTTGGGTTATGAGCGGATCGATAGTCAGTTATTGCATCTGCAGCTCTGTTGAATAGTTTCATGCTGAGCAGTGTTACCGAGTTCAGACTGCTCTTCCACGTCTTTGTTTTATAGTTTCTCTGTAGATTTAACAGGCTCAGCTGAAAATCACGATCAGGATCTGAAAATAAAAACTGACAAAAACGGCAAAGATTGAGGAAGAAGTGTCGTGTCTCAAACTGTGAATAAAAATGTAGAACAGATGTTTTCACTGAAACTGGGAATCTCATAATTGTAATAATAAAAAGTACTGCATTCAGAATATATTTTATATATTGATTTGTAGCAAAATAGTCATTGTACAGAATGAGCTTTTTAAAAATCTTATGTTTAGCACATAGAAATACCTCAAAGTTACTCAAACTGAGATAAATACATGAAATATTTGAATTCAGTACCAGGCCTGAATGTTTCCGGTCCAGAAACAACACACTTTAATACAGTTTTCATTGGTAAACTAATGAAGTTTTCATCAGTACATAGTAAAATCACAGTTTAACACTGCGACTCGGCATCACTGATGTTTCCTTTGGGTTCCTTCTCGTTTCTCCTCCACCTGAAAATCTCTTGACCAAATTTTAATCCCACCGAGGATTTAATCTGATCATCGCCTTATCCTCATTGTTAATCCTCCCTCTGATCCCTCTCCTCTTCATCTTCTTCATCACTTTGTTCCCTGGTCTTAGCCTCCATCTCGCTGTGATATTATGTAATCTACTGTCTTTACTTTCTCAGTTTTCACCTGTTGTTTGAGGCTGTAGGAGTCTCTTTACAGGCCACCTCGTCCTAATCAGCAGAAAGAGTTTCTAAATGGTAAATAATGGTTTTATCGCTGGTAAATAAATGATGTAAAAAAAACTAAGCAGTAACGCAATACGTTACTGTTCCTAAATCCAGTGATTACAGTTATTAGTCAAGTAACGTGGGTTACATAGCGCCTTCAATTATCCGTATAAGGGACAGACAAAAACCAAATCAACATACTGTGTGTGTGCCAGTGCTCCTGAAACCAGTTTGTGGTAGTACAAAACTGGCAGAGCCGTTTATGACTTCTGAAGGAGGAGGTCGGTGGAGATGTGCACGTTACTTCAACTATGTTTCACGAAATGGCAAGAATATAACAGTAAAGTGCAAACCGTGCCCGACTATCCACCACAGTGAGCATGACATCAGACCTGTCCAAGCACCTAGAGGAGCAACATGCTAACACAAAGCTAGCAGCTATGGAGCCTGGGGCCCATAGTGGTGTTCTAGACACCAGCCGATTGGGGGCCGACCCCAGCCAGACAGCCAGAGCTGGATTTTCAGCTGCACAGGTAACAAAATGAACAGCATCTACAGCAGAATCGCCGTCTTTCAGAAACATCATTTACTCAGCAAGATGCACATAATGGACCCGCCGCTGCCAAACTGCGCACGTCCTGGACCACCTGGAAAACACGGGAGCACCTGGTGTAGGCTGTGTGTCTGGAGTAAGCAGGCCCATGGTTTATAGCCTGTTAATTAACTTTGAGATGGCTTTTATAAGATGTTCCTGAGTAACGCAGAAGTAATGTAATGAGTACTGTAACAAATTACATCCTACATGGAGTAATTATTTAAAGTGATGCATTACATTTTAAAAAAGTAACGAGTAATGTATAATAGGCTACATAACCTTTCTGAGTAATGACTCTCAACACCGGTTATAAGATGACGAAATGTGATAAATCTCTGGCCATTTCTGCTCCTTTAGTTTCATGAGTTTGACCTCTGACCTTCTAGGAAACAGCTGCAGATCATCTAGACCTGAATTCATTAACAGTTTATTTACAAGTACAGACTGTTAATTACCATTTGTTACTGACATTTCAACAGCCGTTATGTCTTGGGTTGTCTGTCTGACCCACTCTTGTCAACACGATATCTCAGGGACACCTTAAGAAAATTTCTTCAAATTTGGCACAAAAGTTCCACTTGGACCCAAGGATGAGGCGAACAGATTTTGGTGGTCCACACCATCTGTCCCATTACCATGAATTTGACTGGTTGGCAGAGGCAAACAACCGCAAAGCAGTAACTTTTGTTAAAATCACGTTACTCTATTCAGTTTGATCAGAGCCACCTGCTGTGTTAAACACTTATGATAACAGTTAGATCAAATCAAATCAAATTTATTTATATAGCACTTTAAAAACAACATCCAGTTGACCAAAGTACTTTACATAGACAGAATAAAATCACGATAAATAACTAAAATAACATAAAGACAGAGCAGAGCTTGTATGTGTGTTGTCCTAGTAGGCCGTCAGGCTAGATAGCTAGCTTATAGTTGTACCTCAGTGTAACTTTCAAAGCCTGTCATGACCCAGCTACATCAGTGTGGAAGGTTAATGGTCCCTTCAACAGAATATTCAGCTGAAACTAACTGGCAGTGCAGCAGGAGCTGTGTGACAGGCAGAGTTTCATGATCTTCAGTCTTTTCTCAAACTTTAATTGTTTTTCATTTGTGTTCATCTCATTAATTGCTCTGCTTCAAAATGGCCGCTACTGGCCAAACCTGTGACAGGAAGTTCAAGTGATGTGCCATGTTGGACTGTCTCTGTATTAACTCTTCCATCAAAATAAGTATGTTCAAACATTAGAAACATCCCAAATCTCATATCCACATTTCCTTCACTTGCATTTTTTCCATGGGTCTTAATCCCATCCACAGAAGATGCAAAGAAAAGTGCAAGGAGACAGGAATCAAGGAAGCGTTTAGAGAAACAAGATGTCCTTTCTTCTGATCCTTCAGCTGAAGCATCCAATTAACAACTCGTTTCTTATAAAAGGGTGTGTCAGTTCATAAAAGGCTTCCACAAAGGATGCTTCTGTGTATCCTCACTCATGATCCCTCCAGCAGCCTTCTTGCTCCTCACCCCTTGTAGGAGCAATAAAAGCTTTGGGTTGTCCTTCAAGATGGTGGACCAATATGACTTCCAGGTTGATCAAGAAGCAATGAGTGATAGAATAATGGAATTGGGGTTTACCATAAAGAGTCTTGGGTTAAGCTCAAGCTTCACTCAACTCAGAAGTCATTCTGGTCAGTCAAAGAGTGAGGAAGGATGATATAAGAGACTTGGAATGTACCCAGTGAGATTACCACTGCTCTCTTCTTCTGTGGTGGAAGTGTCACTACACAGGATGCATCTTCTTCTTCTTCCTCCTCTTCTTTTCCTTTCATGGCCCCACCTGGTGACGTCATCTTCACCACTTACTGAGGCCCTCTGGCATGGTGGTGACCGTGTCTCCGCCAATGTGTGCCAGCGCTGGGAGACACTGGACAGAGGACTGACAGTCCGCTGCAGCGGACTGAGACTGACACAGGTCTGTGTGTTACAGTATGGGGCCATACAGGTGGTGTGCCTTATGGGGACTTATTTTGTTAATGCACTGTGAGGACGTTACTTCATCACAGTTTAAGTGTTTAACATTTGGTGTGAAAGGTCCAGAATGTGTTTAGCTTAGCTTAGCACAAAGACTTGAAGCAGGGGGAAGCTGTTAGCTTAGCTTCAACAAAAGTAAGGAATAATATCTGCTGCAAATCAAAACACTAAACCCTGCTCCCAGTGAAACACTGTTGCTGTTCATGACAGATAAATTATAATTGCAGTGTAGTTGTTCGGAGGCATCCCTGTCACTGATGAAGTCATTTTGCTTGGCTGTCTCATCAGAGGCTTTTTACCTCATTATGGCTAAAACATTAAAAAGGTTGCAGTGGGAATTATCACTTTTTATTTCTCTTAGGCTGGCCATTTCACCCTGCTTCCATTATTTGGGCTAAACCAGTCTAAAATATATCTGGATATATGCCTGTACTGGATACACACAGATTAAACTGATGTCCATCCTCTCATCAGGTGTGTTGTGTCCTCAGGTACCTGTTGGCCTCCCCAATCTCACTAGTCATCTGTTTCTGGATAAAAACCTGCTCAGCTCTCTGCCAGCCAACTCGTTCTCTGATCTGTTTTTGCTCAATGAGCTCAACCTGTCACACAACCGGGTACCGAGCAAACACTTCTTTGTATTTACAACATAAATTAATAGAAACCAGTGGAACCGTAGAAAATAATGTTGGTGTTCAGTCAGTGTTGGCTTTCTGCTTCCTGTGTCCTCTCAGCTGTCATTGTTGGAAGCCGGTTGCTTTCATGGTTTGGTGTCCTCTCTTCGTTTCCTGGACCTTTCATCCAATCGGCTGTTGACACTGGACCCGGCAGCGCTCGGCGGGCTGACAGTTCATGCCAACCTCACACACAACCCCTGGCACTGTGACTGCAAGATGCAAGTGAGTTTAATCAGGTGAAATGAGAGAGGACTTCCTGCAGCATGCTAGCTGCACCGTCACAAGACAGATATAAAAGAGGTCATTCTGGTAAATATTCCTGTGTTTCTGTTTGTGTTCAGGTGTCGATGCCTCAGTTGGAACTAGATTCTTCCTCTCTGGCTCAAGTTGTCTGCCAGACCTCTGATCTTCCAAACCTTGGTGTGTAAGTTGTGTTGGGCTCGCTTAATGTTGAGTGTCACCCAACATATATTGAATAAATACAGCTGGTACAAAACGGCAGGATTATGAATCTTCTAGCAGCAGTAAATTGTCCAGACTTGATCTGTGAGCATGAACATATCATCAGCTTCAGTGCAACTGTGAATATTACATGTTGTATATCTGTATGCTTGTGTTCCAGGAGCTGTTGGGATGCCACTGGTCTTACTGGTGGAGGACTGGGATCTGTGTCTGTCTGTGAGGAGAACCACAGATGTGGTGATGCTGGTCACCATGTTCCTCTGGTTCTCCATGCTCATGTGCTACCTGGTCTACTACATCCGACAGAACCAGGCACACGTTCGCCGACACATGGACTACCTCAAGTTACTGCAGAGCCATCAGGTGTAGAAGATGGAGCACTACTTGAAGGAGACCACAAGGTGTCATTATGTTCCTCATATTTATCCTGGGAGAACTGGTGTCAGTATCTGAAGTGTGAAGCAGAGTTTCACATTTTTGGAAATCCTCACTTTTGCAGTCTCACTCTGGAAATCCCTGCAAGGACCCTTAAAACTTCCTCAAAGAACTGTCGAACCTCTTCAAGGTCCATAGAACCACATTAAGGACTTCTATAGCCTCCTTAAAGGCCAATGACTCACTGAACCTCCTCAAAGACTTCTGGAACTCTCCTTAGGCCATTTCAAGGACTCCCTGAGCTTCCTTACTAACATCTGTAGCTTGTTCAAGGACTCCTGGAACCTATTGACTGACTACTGGACCTTTCTTTGGGAGGCGACAGTGGTGCAGTGGTAGAGCAGTCGTCTCCCAACTAGAAGGGTGAAGGTTCAAATCTTGGTGCCTGCAGTCCACGTGTCGAAGTGTCCTTGGCCAAGACACTGAAACCCCCCCCCCA